>NW_027052743.1:252500-265000 GCF_011386835.1 Chrysemys picta bellii | reverse complement strand
AAAGCCCCGCCTTCGGCGGTACGAAACTGGAACCGGGCGCCACCTCGTGGTTCCCTCGGTCGGCCGAGACGGCGTGGGGCGACCCCTTCCGGACATCCGCGAGACGACCGGCCGTCAGGTCAACCCATTCGCTCCAAAGGGGTTGACCTGGTGGCCGAGAGGGGACTTTGAAAATTTTTCGGACTTGGAAAACTTTTTTTTTTTTTTTTTTCCCCCAGCCCGCTTCCTCCGGGTTGACCCGGTGGCCGAGCGTCTCGCCGTCCCCGGACGCGGCGAGGGACTGCCTCCCGGCCGTCAGGATCGGGCCCACGGAAGTCTGATTTTAAAAAAAATTGGCCGACGCCACCGCGGAGGGCTACCCGAGCACCCCGGGCCCCGGAGCCGGAAAAGGGAAAAAAAGGATCGGGCCCACTAGAGACATGGACCCGGCCGCCAAGCAGGCCGCCCTGGGCTGACCCTCCCCGGCCGCAGCGAGGGACTGCCTCCCGGCCGACAGGATCGGGCCCCTGGAAGTCTGGGGGTGGGGGGGGGAAATCGCCCCACGCCTCCGAGGAGGGCTGCCCGGGCGGGCCTGGCCCCGGAGCTCGAAAAAAAAAAAAAGGATCGGGCCCACTAGAGACATGGACCAGGCCGCCCTGGGCTCACCCTCCCCGGCCGCAGCGAGGGACTGCCTCCCGGCCGACTGGATCGGGCCCCTGGAAGTCTGGAAAAAAGACTGGAACCTGACGCCTCCGAGGAGGGGGCGCCCAGGGAAGGAGGGAGATCCGGGTTGACCTGGTGACCGGACGGGAAAGAGGCCACCGGGCGTCCCCCCCCTTAAAACCTAGGGGTTGACCTGGTGGCCGGAAAGCGAACCGGCCAGCAGGTGAACCCTTTCGATTCCACGGGTTGACCTGGTGCCCGGGAAGCGAACCGGCCAGCAGGTGAACCCGTTCGATTCCACGGGTTGACCTGGTGCCCGGGAGGGGACTCTGAAAATTTTTCAGCCCTTTCGACTCGGGGTTGACCTGGTGGCCGAGAGGGGACTCGCACGGCAGGCAAGCCGCCCTGGGCTGACCCTCCCCGGCCGCAGCGAGGGACTGCCTCCCGGCCGACAGGATCGGGCCCCTGGAAGTCTGGGGGGGGGGGAAATCGCCCCACGCCTCCGAGGAGGGCTGCCCGGGCGGGCCTGGCCCCGGAGCTCGAAAAAAAAAAAAAGGATCGGGCCCACTAGAGACATGGACCAGGCCGCCCTGGGCTCACCCTCCCCGGCCGCAGCGAGGGACTGCCTCCCGGCCGACTGGATCGGGCCCCTGGAAGTCTGGAAAAAAGACTGGAACCTGACGCCTCCGAGGAGGGGGCGCCCAGGGAAGGAGGGAGATCCGGGTTGACCTGGTGACCGGACGGGAAAGAGGCCACCGGGCGTCCCCCCCCTTAAAACCTAGGGGTTGACCTGGTGGCCGGAAAGCGAACCGGCCAGCAGGTGAACCCTTTCGATTCCACGGGTTGACCTGGTGCCCGGGAAGCGAACCGGCCAGCAGGTGAACCCGTTCGATTCCACGGGTTGACCTGGTGCCCGGGAGGGGACTCTGAAAATTTTTCAGCCCTTTCGACTCGGGGTTGACCTGGTGGCCGAGAGGGGACTCGCACGGCAGGCAAGCCGCCCTGGGCTCACCCTCCCCGGCCGCAGCGAGGGACTGCCACCCGGCCGACTGGATCGGGCCCCTGGAAGTCTGGAAAAAAGAATGGAACCTGACGCCTCCGAGGAGGGGGCGCCCAGGGAAGGAGGGAGATCCGGGTTGACCTGGTGACCGGACGGGAAAGAGGCCACCGGGCGTCCCCCCCCCTTAAAACCTAGGGGTTGACCTGGTGGCCGGAAAGCGAACCGGCCAGCAGGTGAACCCTTTCGATTCCACGGGTTGACCTGGTGGCCGGAAAGCGAACCGGCCAGCAGGTGAACCCGTTCGATTCCACGGGTTGACCTGGTGCCCGGGAGGGGACTCTGAAAATTTTTCAGCCCTTTCGACTCGGGGTTGACCTGGTGGCCGAGAGGGGACTCGCACGGCAGGCAAGCCGCCCTGGGCTGACCCTCCCCGGCCGCAGCGAGGGACTGCCTCCCGGCCGACAGGATCGGGCCCCTGGAAGTCTGGGGGCGGGGGGAAATCGCCCCACGCCTCCGAGGAGGGCTGCCCGGGCGGGCCTGGCCCCGGAGCTCGAAAAAAAAAAAAAGGATCGGGCCCACTAGAGACATGGACCAGGCCGCCCTGGGCTCACCCTCCCCGGCCGCAGCGAGGGACTGCCTCCCGGCCGACTGGATCGGGCCCCTGGAAGTCTGGAAAAAAGACTGGAACCTGACGCCTCCGAGGAGGGGGCGCCCAGGGAAGGAGGGAGATCCGGGTTGACCTGGTGACCGGACGGGAAAGAGGCCACCGGGCGTCCCCCCCCTTAAAACCTAGGGGTTGACCTGGTGGCCGGAAAGCGAACCGGCCAGCAGGTGAACCCTTTCGATTCCACGGGTTGACCTGGTGCCCGGGAAGCGAACCGGCCAGCAGGTGAACCCGTTCGATTCCACGGGTTGACCTGGTGCCCGGGAGGGGACTCTGAAAATTTTTCAGCCCTTTCGACTCGGGGTTGACCTGGTGGCCGAGAGGGGACTCGCACGGCAGGCAAGCCGCCCTGGGCTCACCCTCCCCGGCCGCAGCGAGGGACTGCCACCCGGCCGACTGGATCGGGCCCCTGGAAGTCTGGAAAAAAGAATGGAACCTGACGCCTCCGAGGAGGGGGCGCCCAGGGAAGGAGGGAGATCCGGGTTGACCTGGTGACCGGACGGGAAAGAGGCCACCGGGCGTCCCCCCCCCTTAAAACCTAGGGGTTGACCTGGTGGCCGGAAAGCGAACCGGCCAGCAGGTGAACCCTTTCGATTCCACGGGTTGACCTGGTGGCCGGAAAGCGAACCGGCCAGCAGGTGAACCCGTTCGATTCCACGGGTTGACCTGGTGCCCGGGAGGGGACTCAGAAAATTTTTCAGCCCTTTCGACTCGGGGTTGACCTGGTGGCCGAGAGGGGACTCGCACGGCAGGCAAGCCGCCCTGGGCTGACCCTCCCCGGCCGCAGCGAGGGACTGCCTCCCGGCCGACAGGATCGGGCCCCTGGAAGTCTGGGGGCGGGGGGAAATCGCCCCACGCCTCCGAGGAGGGCTGCCCGGGCGGGCCTGGCCCCGGAGCTCGAAAAAAAAAAAAAGGATCGGGCCCACTAGAGACATGGACCAGGCCGCCCTGGGCTCACCCTCCCCGGCCGCAGCGAGGGACTGCCTCCCGGCCGACTGGATCGGGCCCCTGGAAGTCTGGGGGGGGGGGGGGGAATGGAACCTGACGCCTCCGAGGAGGGGACGCCCAGGGAAGGAGGGAGATCCGGGTTGACCTGGTGACCGGACGGGAAAGAGGCCACCGGGCGTGCCCCCGTTAAAACCCCTAGGGGTTGACCTGGTGGCCGGAAAGCAAACCGGCCAGCAGGTGAACCCTTTCGATTCCACGGGTTGACCTGGTGCCCGGGAAGCGAACCGGCCAGCAGGTGAACCCGTCCGATTCCACGGGTTGACCTGGTGCCCGGGAGGGGACTCTGAAAATTTTTCAGCCCTTTCGACTCGGGGTTGACCTGGTGGCCGAGAGGGGCCTCGCACGGCAGGCAAGCCGCCCTGGGCTCACCCTCCCCGGCCGCAGCGAGGGACTGCCCCTCCCCACCCCCCGGCTGACAGGATCGGGCGCACTGGAAGTCCGGGACAGTATTTTCCCCGACGCCGGGGAGGGCGGGCGGAGGGGCTCTGGCGGCCAGCCCGGGCCCCGGAGCTCGAAAAGGAAAAAAGGACCGGGCCCGCGAGAGACGGGGGCCCTGCCGCAGGGGGGGGGGCAGTCCGACCGGGGCTCACCGTGCGGCAGGCCCGGGCGTCGGCAGGGGAAAGCGGGCGAGGAGGCGCGGGGCCGGGTGCCTACGGCCATACCGGACCGAACGCCCCCGATCCCGTCCGATCTCGGAAGGTAAACCGTCCCGGGCCTGGCTAGTACTTGGATGGGTGACCGCCTGGGAATCCCAGGTGCCGTAGGCAGCTTTTCCCGGTCCGAGTCAGCTCTCTCTCCTTTTCTGGGGGGGAAGGAGAGGGGGGGACGGGCCGGAAAGCCCCTCGTCGCTCCTGCCGAGTCGGAGGTCGCGGCCGCAGGTCACGGGTCTGGGCGCCTGGGGTCCGGCTCCCCACCCACCCGGCTTCCTCCGCGGAGGACCCCCCCCGGGGCCACCGAAGCCGCTGGGGGAGACCCCGGGCATGGGGCGGACTGGCCCGGACCCTCCCGGCCGCCGGCCCGCAGGTCCGCCCCGAATCCCCCCCCGCGGCCACCCAGGCCAGGCCTGGCCAGGCGGGACGGACGGCGGGTGTCCAGCGCCCAGCGGCTTCCTCCAGCGGGGACCCACGGACCCCAAAGCCGCAGGGGGAGGCCCCGGGCCCGGGACGGACTCGCTCGGACCCCCTGCGCCCGGCCGCCGGCCCGCGGGACCGCCCCGAATCCCCCCGCGGCCACCCAGGCCAGGCCTGGCCAGGCGGGACGGACGGCGGGTGTCCAGCGCCCAGCGGCTTCCTCCAGCGGGGACCCACGGACCCCAAAGCCGCAGGGGGAGGCCCCGGGCCCGGGCCCGACTCGCTCGGCCCCCCCGCCTCCCCTGCGCCCGGCCCCCGGCCCGCGGGACCGCCCCGAATCCCCCCGCGGCCACCCAGGCCAGGCCTGGCCTGGCGGGACGGACGGCGGGTGTCCAGCTCCCAGTGGCTTCCTCCAGCGGGGACCCACGGACCCCAAAGCCGCAGGGGGAGGCCCCGGGCCCGGGACGGACTCGCTCGGCCCCCCCGCCTCCCCTGCGCCCGGCCCCCGGCCCGCGGGACCGCCCCGAATCCCCCCGCGGCCATCCAGGCCAGGCCTGGCCTGGCGGGCCGGTGTGCGGCTCCCCCGGGCTTCCTCCCCCGACGACCCGCGCCCCCCTGAGCCGCAGGCGGAGACCCCGGCCCCGGGGCGGACCGGCCCGGGCTCGCTCGAGCCCCCTGCGCCCGGCCCGCAGGACCGCCCCCCCGAATCCCCCGGGAGAGGCCCGGCCTGCACGCCACTGACGACCCGCGGCCCCCAAAGTCGCAGGAGGCGCCCCCCCCCGGTTAGCCCCGTCTCGCTCCGCGCCCCCCGCCCCTCGCTGCCGGGACCGGGCGCCGCCCCAGAGTCAGCCGCAGCCGGCCGGCCTGAGAGCTGCCCTCCTGTGGACGACGGTGAGTTTACCTTGATACTAACCGGCCGTCAGCCAGGTCAACCCCATTGCTAGACTGGGGTGGACCTGGTGGCCGAGTGGGGACTTGGAACATTTGACAGCTGCTTCCCGGGGCTTGACCGGTTGTCCTGAACGCCCCCCACCCCCAGCCCCAGCCCCCGGCTCCTGCTCCCCTCTCCCCAGCCTCGGTGCTCCGCTCCCTGCCTCGGAGGCTGCCTCTCTGCGGCGCCTGCATCGCCTCCGAGGACGCGCACCCTCCGGAGGCTGGACGTAAACCCACCACTGCCGCTGACCCGGCTCTCCGAGGGACGACTGTGAGGCCTCCCCCCCCCCCCCCACCCCCGGACCGCCCTGGGGACGACTGCTAAGCCTCCCCCACCGGACCGCCCGGGGCAAGACTGCTAAGCCTCCCTCCCACACACACACACACACACTGTCGGGGGAGGACTATTAAGCTTTCCCCCTGGAGCGCCCGGGGCGGACGACTGTTAAGCCTGCCCCCGGAGTCCTCGGGGGAGGACTATTAAGCTTTCCCCCCTGGAGCGCCCGGGGGGGGACGACTATTAAGCCTGGCCCCCGGAGTCCTCGGGGGACGACTATTAAGCCTCCCCCGGACTGGCCGGGGGGCGACTATTAAGCCTCCCCCGGACCTGCTCCGTCTCGACTATTAAGCCCCCCTCTGTGGTCCTCAAGACCACTGCCGTGCTGCCCTCGGAGTGGGGTGACACCCGGGCCGGAAAGCAAACCGGCCACCAGGTCAACCCGTCGAATCCAATGGGTTGACCTGGTGGCCGGAAAGCAAACCGGCCGCCAGGTCAACCCAGTAGATTCAGCGGGTTGACCTGGTGGCCGAACGGGGACTTTGAAAATTTGACAGCCGCTTCCCGGGGGTTGACCTGTTGTCCCGGTGGGGACTTTGAACATTTGACAGCCGCCTCCCAGGGCTTGACCTGTTGTCCCGGGGGGGACTTTGAACATTTGACAGCCGCTTCCCGGGGCTTGATCGGTTGTCCTGAACGCCCCCCCCCACCCACCCACCCCAGCCCCCGGCTCCTGCTCCCCTCTCCCCAGCCTCGGTGCTCCGCTCCTTGCCTCAGAGGCTGCCTCTCTGCGGCAGCTGCATCCCGTCCGAGGACGCTCACCCTCCGGAGGCTGGACGTAAAGCCTGACACCCGCCACCGCCGCCGACCCGGCTCTCCGAGGGACGACTCTGAGGCCTCCCCCCACCCCCCGGACCGCCCTGATGACGACTGCTAAGCCTCCCCCACCGGACCGCCCGGGGGAAGACTGCGACGCCTCCCGCCAGGCCCCCACCCAGCCTGGGGGAAGACTGCTAAGCCTCCCCCCCCACACACACACACACACTGTCGGGGGATGACGATTAAGCCTCTCCCGGACTGCCCGGGGGACGACTATTAAGCCTCCCCTGGAACCACTATTAAGCCTGCCCCCGGAGTCCTCGGATGACGACTGCTAAGCCTCCCCCACCGGACCGCCCGGGGCAAGACTGCTAAGCCTCCCTCCCACACACACACACACACTCTCGGGGGAGGACTATTAAGCTTTCCCCCTGGAGCGCCCGGGGCGGATGACTGTTAAGCCTGCCCCCGGAGTCCTCGGGGGACGACTATTAAGCCTGGCCCCCGGAGTACCCGGGGGACGACTATTAAGCCTCCCCCGCACTGGCCGGGGGACGACTATTAAGCCTCCCCCGGACCTGCTCCGTCTCGACTATTAAGCCCCCCTCTGCGGTCCTCAGCACCACTGCCGCGCTGCCCTGGCAGTGGGGTGACACCCGGGCCGGAAAGCAAACCGGCCACCAGGTCAACCCGTCGAATCCAAAGGGTTGACCTGGTGGCCGGAAAGCAAACCGGCCGCCAGGTCAACCCGTCGAATCCAATGGGTTGACCTGGTGGCCGGAAAGCAAACCAGCCGCCAGGTCAACCCGTCGAATCCAATGGGTTGACCTGGTGGCCGGAAAGCGAACCGGCCAGCAGGTGAACCCTTTCGATTCCACGGGTTGACCTGGTGCCCGGGAAGCGAACCGGCCAGCAGGTGAACCCGTTCGATTCCACGGGTTGACCTGGTGCCCGGGAGGGGACTCTGAAAATTTTTCAGCCCTTTCGACTCGGGGTTGACCTGGTGGCCGAGAGGGGACTCGCACGGCAGGCAAGCCGCCCTGGGCTGACCCTCCCCGGCCGCAGCGAGGGACTGCCTCCCGGCCGACAGGATCGGGCCCCTGGAAGTCTGGGGGGGGGGGAAATCGCCCCACGCCTCCGAGGAGGGCTGCCCGGGCGGGCCTGGCCCCGGAGCTCGAAAAAAAAAAAAAGGATCGGGCCCACTAGAGACATGGACCAGGCCGCCCTGGGCTCACCCTCCCCGGCCGCAGCGAGGGACTGCCTCCCGGCCGACTGGATCGGGCCCCTGGAAGTCTGGAAAAAAGACTGGAACCTGACGCCTCCGAGGAGGGGGCGCCCAGGGAAGGAGGGAGATCCGGGTTGACCTGGTGACCGGACGGGAAAGAGGCCACCGGGCGTCCCCCCCCTTAAAACCTAGGGGTTGACCTGGTGGCCGGAAAGCGAACCGGCCAGCAGGTGAACCCTTTCGATTCCACGGGTTGACCTGGTGCCCGGGAAGCGAACCGGCCAGCAGGTGAACCCGTTCGATTCCACGGGTTGACCTGGTGCCCGGGAGGGGACTCTGAAAATTTTTCAGCCCTTTCGACTCGGGGTTGACCTGGTGGCCGAGAGGGGACTCGCACGGCAGGCAAGCCGCCCTGGGCTCACCCTCCCCGGCCGCAGCGAGGGACTGCCACCCGGCCGACTGGATCGGGCCCCTGGAAGTCTGGAAAAAAGAATGGAACCTGACGCCTCCGAGGAGGGGGCGCCCAGGGAAGGAGGGAGATCCGGGTTGACCTGGTGACCGGACGGGAAAGAGGCCACCGGGCGTCCCCCCCCCTTAAAACCTAGGGGTTGACCTGGTGGCCGGAAAGCGAACCGGCCAGCAGGTGAACCCTTTCGATTCCACGGGTTGACCTGGTGGCCGGAAAGCGAACCGGCCAGCAGGTGAACCCGTTCGATTCCACGGGTTGACCTGGTGCCCGGGAGGGGACTCTGAAAATTTTTCAGCCCTTTCGACTCGGGGTTGACCTGGTGGCCGAGAGGGGACTCGCACGGCAGGCAAGCCGCCCTGGGCTGACCCTCCCCGGCCGCAGCGAGGGACTGCCTCCCGGCCGACAGGATCGGGCCCCTGGAAGTCTGGGGGCGGGGGGAAATCGCCCCACGCCTCCGAGGAGGGCTGCCCGGGCGGGCCTGGCCCCGGAGCTCGAAAAAAAAAAAAAGGATCGGGCCCACTAGAGACATGGACCAGGCCGCCCTGGGCTCACCCTCCCCGGCCGCAGCGAGGGACTGCCTCCCGGCCGACTGGATCGGGCCCCTGGAAGTCTGGAAAAAAGACTGGAACCTGACGCCTCCGAGGAGGGGGCGCCCAGGGAAGGAGGGAGATCCGGGTTGACCTGGTGACCGGACGGGAAAGAGGCCACCGGGCGTCCCCCCCCTTAAAACCTAGGGGTTGACCTGGTGGCCGGAAAGCGAACCGGCCAGCAGGTGAACCCTTTCGATTCCACGGGTTGACCTGGTGCCCGGGAAGCGAACCGGCCAGCAGGTGAACCCGTTCGATTCCACGGGTTGACCTGGTGCCCGGGAGGGGACTCTGAAAATTTTTCAGCCCTTTCGACTCGGGGTTGACCTGGTGGCCGAGAGGGGACTCGCACGGCAGGCAAGCCGCCCTGGGCTCACCCTCCCCGGCCGCAGCGAGGGACTGCCACCCGGCCGACTGGATCGGGCCCCTGGAAGTCTGGAAAAAAGAATGGAACCTGACGCCTCCGAGGAGGGGGCGCCCAGGGAAGGAGGGAGATCCGGGTTGACCTGGTGACCGGACGGGAAAGAGGCCACCGGGCGTCCCCCCCCCTTAAAACCTAGGGGTTGACCTGGTGGCCGGAAAGCGAACCGGCCAGCAGGTGAACCCTTTCGATTCCACGGGTTGACCTGGTGGCCGGAAAGCGAACCGGCCAGCAGGTGAACCCGTTCGATTCCACGGGTTGACCTGGTGCCCGGGAGGGGACTCAGAAAATTTTTCAGCCCTTTCGACTCGGGGTTGACCTGGTGGCCGAGAGGGGACTCGCACGGCAGGCAAGCCGCCCTGGGCTGACCCTCCCCGGCCGCAGCGAGGGACTGCCTCCCGGCCGACAGGATCGGGCCCCTGGAAGTCTGGGGGCGGGGGGAAATCGCCCCACGCCTCCGAGGAGGGCTGCCCGGGCGGGCCTGGCCCCGGAGCTCGAAAAAAAAAAAAAGGATCGGGCCCACTAGAGACATGGACCAGGCCGCCCTGGGCTCACCCTCCCCGGCCGCAGCGAGGGACTGCCTCCCGGCCGACTGGATCGGGCCCCTGGAAGTCTGGGGGGGGGGGGGGGAATGGAACCTGACGCCTCCGAGGAGGGGACGCCCAGGGAAGGAGGGAGATCCGGGTTGACCTGGTGACCGGACGGGAAAGAGGCCACCGGGCGTGCCCCCGTTAAAACCCCTAGGGGTTGACCTGGTGGCCGGAAAGCAAACCGGCCAGCAGGTGAACCCTTTCGATTCCACGGGTTGACCTGGTGCCCGGGAAGCGAACCGGCCAGCAGGTGAACCCGTCCGATTCCACGGGTTGACCTGGTGCCCGGGAGGGGACTCTGAAAATTTTTCAGCCCTTTCGACTCGGGGTTGACCTGGTGGCCGAGAGGGGCCTCGCACGGCAGGCAAGCCGCCCTGGGCTCACCCTCCCCGGCCGCAGCGAGGGACTGCCCCTCCCCACCCCCCGGCTGACAGGATCGGGCGCACTGGAAGTCCGGGACAGTATTTTCCCCGACGCCGGGGAGGGCGGGCGGAGGGGCTCTGGCGGCCAGCCCGGGCCCCGGAGCTCGAAAAGGAAAAAAGGACCGGGCCCGCGAGAGACGGGGGCCCTGCCGCAGGGGGGGGGGCAGTCCGACCGGGGCTCACCGTGCGGCAGGCCCGGGCGTCGGCAGGGGAAAGCGGGCGAGGAGGCGCGGGGCCGGGTGCCTACGGCCATACCGGACCGAACGCCCCCGATCCCGTCCGATCTCGGAAGGTAAACCGTCCCGGGCCTGGCTAGTACTTGGATGGGTGACCGCCTGGGAATCCCAGGTGCCGTAGGCAGCTTTTCCCGGTCCGAGTCAGCTCTCTCTCCTTTTCTGGGGGGGAAGGAGAGGGGGGGACGGGCCGGAAAGCCCCTCGTCGCTCCTGCCGAGTCGGAGGTCGCGGCCGCAGGTCACGGGTCTGGGCGCCTGGGGTCCGGCTCCCCACCCACCCGGCTTCCTCCGCGGAGGACCCCCCCCGGGGCCACCGAAGCCGCTGGGGGAGACCCCGGGCATGGGGCGGACTGGCCCGGACCCTCCCGGCCGCCGGCCCGCAGGTCCGCCCCGAATCCCCCCCCGCGGCCACCCAGGCCAGGCCTGGCCAGGCGGGACGGACGGCGGGTGTCCAGCGCCCAGCGGCTTCCTCCAGCGGGGACCCACGGACCCCAAAGCCGCAGGGGGAGGCCCCGGGCCCGGGACGGACTCGCTCGGACCCCCTGCGCCCGGCCGCCGGCCCGCGGGACCGCCCCGAATCCCCCCGCGGCCACCCAGGCCAGGCCTGGCCAGGCGGGACGGACGGCGGGTGTCCAGCGCCCAGCGGCTTCCTCCAGCGGGGACCCACGGACCCCAAAGCCGCAGGGGGAGGCCCCGGGCCCGGGCCCGACTCGCTCGGCCCCCCCGCCTCCCCTGCGCCCGGCCCCCGGCCCGCGGGACCGCCCCGAATCCCCCCGCGGCCACCCAGGCCAGGCCTGGCCTGGCGGGACGGACGGCGGGTGTCCAGCTCCCAGTGGCTTCCTCCAGCGGGGACCCACGGACCCCAAAGCCGCAGGGGGAGGCCCCGGGCCCGGGACGGACTCGCTCGGCCCCCCCGCCTCCCCTGCGCCCGGCCCCCGGCCCGCGGGACCGCCCCGAATCCCCCCGCGGCCATCCAGGCCAGGCCTGGCCTGGCGGGCCGGTGTGCGGCTCCCCCGGGCTTCCTCCCCCGACGACCCGCGCCCCCCTGAGCCGCAGGCGGAGACCCCGGCCCCGGGGCGGACCGGCCCGGGCTCGCTCGAGCCCCCTGCGCCCGGCCCGCAGGACCGCCCCCCCGAATCCCCCGGGAGAGGCCCGGCCTGCACGCCACTGACGACCCGCGGCCCCCAAAGTCGCAGGAGGCGCCCCCCCCCGGTTAGCCCCGTCTCGCTCCGCGCCCCCCGCCCCTCGCTGCCGGGACCGGGCGCCGCCCCAGAGTCAGCCGCAGCCGGCCGGCCTGAGAGCTGCCCTCCTGTGGACGACGGTGAGTTTACCTTGATACTAACCGGCCGTCAGCCAGGTCAACCCCATTGCTAGACTGGGGTGGACCTGGTGGCCGAGTGGGGACTTGGAACATTTGACAGCTGCTTCCCGGGGCTTGACCGGTTGTCCTGAACGCCCCCCACCCCCAGCCCCAGCCCCCGGCTCCTGCTCCCCTCTCCCCAGCCTCGGTGCTCCGCTCCCTGCCTCGGAGGCTGCCTCTCTGCGGCGCCTGCATCGCCTCCGAGGACGCGCACCCTCCGGAGGCTGGACGTAAACCCACCACTGCCGCTGACCCGGCTCTCCGAGGGACGACTGTGAGGCCTCCCCCCCCCCCCCACCCCCGGACCGCCCTGGGGACGACTGCTAAGCCTCCCCCACCGGACCGCCCGGGGCAAGACTGCTAAGCCTCCCTCCCACACACACACACACACACTGTCGGGGGAGGACTATTAAGCTTTCCCCCTGGAGCGCCCGGGGCGGACGACTGTTAAGCCTGCCCCCGGAGTCCTCGGGGGAGGACTATTAAGCTTTCCCCCCTGGAGCGCCCGGGGGGGGACGACTATTAAGCCTGGCCCCCGGAGTCCTCGGGGGACGACTATTAAGCCTCCCCCGGACTGGCCGGGGGGCGACTATTAAGCCTCCCCCGGACCTGCTCCGTCTCGACTATTAAGCCCCCCTCTGTGGTCCTCAAGACCACTGCCGTGCTGCCCTCGGAGTGGGGTGACACCCGGGCCGGAAAGCAAACCGGCCACCAGGTCAACCCGTCGAATCCAATGGGTTGACCTGGTGGCCGGAAAGCAAACCAGCCGCCAGGTCAACC
>NW_027052743.1:235000-240000 GCF_011386835.1 Chrysemys picta bellii | reverse complement strand
CAATCCTCGAAAGGCAGGTCGAAAAAGCCAAAGCCCCGCCTTCGGCGGTACGAAACTGGAACCGGGCGCCACCTCGTGGTTCCCTCGGTCGGCCGAGACGGCGTGGGGCGACCCCTTCCGGACATCCGCGAGACGACCGGCCGTCAGGTCAACCCATTCGCTCCAAAGGGGTTGACCTGGTGGCCGAGAGGGGACTTTGAAAATTTTTCGGACTTGGAAAACTTTTTTTTTTTTTTTTCCCCCCAGCCCGCTTCCTCCGGGTTGACCCGGTGGCCGAGCGTCTCGCCGTCCCCGGACGCGGCGAGGGACTGCCTCCCGGCCGACAGGATCGGGCCCCTGGAAGTCTGGGGGTGGGGGGGGGAAATCGCCCCACGCCTCCGAGGAGGGCTGCCCGGGCGGGCCTGGCCCCGGAGCTCGAAAAAAAAAAAAGGATCGGGCCCACTAGAGACATGGACCAGGCCGCCCTGGGCTCACCCTCCCCGGCCGCAGCGAGGGACTGCCTCCCGGCCGACTGGATCGGGCCCCTGGAAGTCTGGAAAAAAGACTGGAACCTGACGCCTCCGAGGAGGGGGCGCCCAGGGAAGGAGGGAGATCCGGGTTGACCTGGTGACCGGACGGGAAAGAGGCCACCGGGCGTCCCCCCCCTTAAAACCTAGGGGTTGACCTGGTGGCCGGAAAGCGAACCGGCCAGCAGGTGAACCCTTTCGATTCCACGGGTTGACCTGGTGCCCGGGAAGCGAACCGGCCAGCAGGTGAACCCGTTCGATTCCACGGGTTGACCTGGTGCCCGGGAGGGGACTCTGAAAATTTTTCAGCCCTTTCGACTCGGGGTTGACCTGGTGGCCGAGAGGGGACTCGCACGGCAGGCAAGCCGCCCTGGGCTCACCCTCCCCGGCCGCAGCGAGGGACTGCCACCCGGCCGACTGGATCGGGCCCCTGGAAGTCTGGAAAAAAGAATGGAACCTGACGCCTCCGAGGAGGGGGCGCCCAGGGAAGGAGGGAGATCCGGGTTGACCTGGTGACCGGACGGGAAAGAGGCCACCTGGCGTCCCCCCCCCTTAAAACCTAGGGGTTGACCTGGTGGCCGGAAAGCGAACCGGCCAGCAGGTGAACCCTTTCGATTCCACGGGTTGACCTGGTGGCCGGAAAGCGAACCGGCCAGCAGGTGAACCCGTTCGATTCCACGGGTTGACCTGGTGCCCGGGAGGGGACTCTGAAAATTTTTCAGCCCTTTCGACTCGGGGTTGACCTGGTGGCCGAGAGGGGACTCGCACGGCAGGCAAGCCGCCCTGGGCTGACCCTCCCCGGCCGCAGCGAGGGACTGCCTCCCGGCCGACAGGATCGGGCCCCTGGAAGTCTGGGGGCGGGGGGAAATCGCCCCACGCCTCCGAGGAGGGCTGCCCGGGCGGGCCTGGCCCCGGAGCTCGAAAAAAAAAAAAAGGATCGGGCCCACTAGAGACATGGACCAGGCCGCCCTGGGCTCACCCTCCCCGGCCGCAGCGAGGGACTGCCTCCCGGCCGACTGGATCGGGCCCCTGGAAGTCTGGGGGGGGGGGGGGAATGGAACCTGACGCCTCCGAGGAGGGGACGCCCAGGGAAGGAGGGAGATCCGGGTTGACCTGGTGACCGGACGGGAAAGAGGCCACCGGGCGTGCCCCCGTTAAAACCCCTAGGGGTTGACCTGGTGGCCGGAAAGCAAACCGGCCAGCAGGTGAACCCTTTCGATTCCACGGGTTGACCTGGTGCCCGGGAAGCGAACCGGCCAGCAGGTGAACCCGTCCGATTCCACGGGTTGACCTGGTGCCCGGGAGGGGACTCTGAAAATTTTTCAGCCCTTTCGACTCGGGGTTGACCTGGTGGCCGAGAGGGGCCTCGCACGGCAGGCAAGCCGCCCTGGGCTCACCCTCCCCGGCCGCAGCGAGGGACTGCCCCTCCCCACCCCCCGGCTGACAGGATCGGGCGCACTGGAAGTCCGGGACAGTATTTTCCCCGACGCCGGGGAGGGCGGGCGGAGGGGCTCTGGCGGCCAGCCCGGGCCCCGGAGCTCGAAAAGGAAAAAAGGACCGGGCCCGCGAGAGACGGGGGCCCTGCCGCAGGGGGGGGGGGCAGTCCGACCGGGGCTCACCGTGCGGCAGGCCCGGGCGTCGGCAGGGGAAAGCGGGCGAGGAGGCGCGGGGCCGGGTGCCTACGGCCATACCGGACCGAACGCCCCCGATCCCGTCCGATCTCGGAAGGTAAACCGTCCCGGGCCTGGCTAGTACTTGGATGGGTGACCGCCTGGGAATCCCAGGTGCCGTAGGCAGCTTTTCCCGGTCCGAGTCAGCTCTCTCTCCTTTTCTGGGGGGGAAGGAGAGGGGGGGACGGGCCGGAAAGCCCCTCGTCGCTCCTGCCGAGTCGGAGGTCGCGGCCGCAGGTCACGGGTCTGGGCGCCTGGGGTCCGGCTCCCCACCCACCCGGCTTCCTCCGCGGAGGACCCCCCCCGGGGCCACCGAAGCCGCTGGGGGAGACCCCGGGCATGGGGCGGACTGGCCCGGACCCTCCCGGCCGCCGGCCCGCAGGTCCGCCCCGAATCCCCCCCCGCGGCCACCCAGGCCAGGCCTGGCCAGGCGGGACGGACGGCGGGTGTCCAGCGCCCAGCGGCTTCCTCCAGCGGGGACCCACGGACCCCAAAGCCGCAGGGGGAGGCCCCGGGCCCGGGACGGACTCGCTCGGACCCCCTGCGCCCGGCCGCCGGCCCGCGGGACCGCCCCGAATCCCCCCGCGGCCACCCAGGCCAGGCCTGGCCAGGCGGGACGGACGGCGGGTGTCCAGCGCCCAGCGGCTTCCTCCAGCGGGGACCCACGGACCCCAAAGCCGCAGGGGGAGGCCCCGGGCCCGGGCCCGACTCGCTCGGCCCCCCCGCCTCCCCTGCGCCCGGCCCCCGGCCCGCGGGACCGCCCCGAATCCCCCCGCGGCCACCCAGGCCAGGCCTGGCCTGGCGGGACGGACGGCGGGTGTCCAGCTCCCAGTGGCTTCCTCCAGCGGGGACCCACGGACCCCAAAGCCGCAGGGGGAGGCCCCGGGCCCGGGACGGACTCGCTCGGCCCCCCCGCCTCCCCTGCGCCCGGCCCCCGGCCCGCGGGACCGCCCCGAATCCCCCCGCGGCCATCCAGGCCAGGCCTGGCCTGGCGGGCCGGTGTGCGGCTCCCCCGGGCTTCCTCCCCCGACGACCCGCGCCCCCCTGAGCCGCAGGCGGAGACCCCGGCCCCGGGGCGGACCGGCCCGGGCTCGCTCGAGCCCCCTGCGCCCGGCCCGCAGGACCGCCCCCCCGAATCCCCCGGGAGAGGCCCGGCCTGCACGCCACTGACGACCCGCGGCCCCCAAAGTCGCAGGAGGCGCCCCCCCCCGGTTAGCCCCGTCTCGCTCCGCGCCCCCCGCCCCTCGCTGCCGGGACCGGGCGCCGCCCCAGAGTCAGCCGCAGCCGGCCGGCCTGAGAGCTGCCCTCCTGTGGACGACGGTGAGTTTACCTTGATACTAACCGGCCGTCAGCCAGGTCAACCCCATTGCTAGACTGGGGTGGACCTGGTGGCCGAGTGGGGACTTGGAACATTTGACAGCTGCTTCCCGGGGCTTGACCGGTTGTCCTGAACGCCCCCCACCCCCAGCCCCAGCCCCCGGCTCCTGCTCCCCTCTCCCCAGCCTCGGTGCTCCGCTCCCTGCCTCGGAGGCTGCCTCTCTGCGGCGCCTGCATCGCCTCCGAGGACGCGCACCCTCCGGAGGCTGGACGTAAACCCACCACTGCCGCTGACCCGGCTCTCCGAGGGACGACTGTGAGGCCTCCCCCCCCCCCCCACCCCCGGACCGCCCTGGGGACGACTGCTAAGCCTCCCCCACCGGACCGCCCGGGGCAAGACTGCTAAGCCTCCCTCCCACACACACACACACACACTGTCGGGGGAGGACTATTAAGCTTTCCCCCTGGAGCGCCCGGGGCGGACGACTGTTAAGCCTGCCCCCGGAGTCCTCGGGGGAGGACTATTAAGCTTTCCCCCCTGGAGCGCCCGGGGGGGGACGACTATTAAGCCTGGCCCCCGGAGTCCTCGGGGGACGACTATTAAGCCTCCCCCGGACTGGCCGGGGGGCGACTATTAAGCCTCCCCCGGACCTGCTCCGTCTCGACTATTAAGCCCCCCTCTGTGGTCCTCAAGACCACTGCCGTGCTGCCCTCGGAGTGGGGTGACACCCGGGCCGGAAAGCAAACCGGCCACCAGGTCAACCCGTCGAATCCAATGGGTTGACCTGGTGGCCGGAAAGCAAACCAGCCGCCAGGTCAACCCGTCGAAACCAATGGGTTGACCTGGTGGCCGGAAAGCAAAACGGCCGCCAGGTCAACCCAGTAGATTCAGCGGGTTGACCTGGTGGCCGAACGGGGACTTTGAAAATTTGACAGCCGCTTCCCGGGGGTTGACCTGTTGTCCCGGTGGGGACTTTGAACATTTGACAGCCGCCTCCCAGGGCTTGACCTATTGTCCCGGTGGGGACTTTGAGAATTTTACAGCCGCTTCCCGGGGCTTGACCTGGTGGCCGAGTGGGGACGTTGAACATTTGACAGCCGCTTCCAGGGGGTTGACCTGTTGTCCTGAACGCCCCCCACCTCCCCCCCGGCTCCTGCTCCCCACTCCCCAGCCTCGGTGCTCCGCTCCCTGCCTCGGAGGCTGCCTCTCTGCGGCGGCTGCATCGCGTCCGAGGACGCTCACCCTCCGGAGGCTGGACGTAAAGCCTGACACCCGCCACCGCCGCCGACACGGCTCTCGGAGGGACGACTCTGAGGCCTCCCCCCACCCCCGGACCGCCCTGGGGACGACTGCTAAGCCTCCCCCCCGCCCACACCCACACCCACACTGTCGGGGGATGACTCTTAAGCCTCTCCCAGACTGCCTGGGGAACGACTATTAAGCCTGCCCCCCGGAGCACTCGGGGGACGACTATTAAGCCTCCCGCGGACTGCCCGGGGGATGACT
>NW_027052743.1:217500-222500 GCF_011386835.1 Chrysemys picta bellii | reverse complement strand
GCGAGGGACTGCCTCCCGGCCGACTGGATCGGGCCCCTGGAAGTCTGGAAAAAAGACTGGAACCTGACGCCTCCGAGGAGGGGGCGCCCAGGGAAGGAGGGAGATCCGGGTTGACCTGGTGACCGGACGGGAAAGAGGCCACCGGGCGTCCCCCCCCTTAAAACCTAGGGGTTGACCTGGTGGCCGGAAAGCGAACCGGCCAGCAGGTGAACCCTTTCGATTCCACGGGTTGACCTGGTGCCCGGGAAGCGAACCGGCCAGCAGGTGAACCCGTTCGATTCCACGGGTTGACCTGGTGCCCGGGAGGGGACTCTGAAAATTTTTCAGCCCTTTCGACTCGGGGTTGACCTGGTGGCCGAGAGGGGACTCGCACGGCAGGCAAGCCGCCCTGGGCTCACCCTCCCCGGCCGCAGCGAGGGACTGCCACCCGGCCGACTGGATCGGGCCCCTGGAAGTCTGGAAAAAAGAATGGAACCTGACGCCTCCGAGGAGGGGGCGCCCAGGGAAGGAGGGAGATCCGGGTTGACCTGGTGACCGGACGGGAAAGAGGCCACCTGGCGTCCCCCCCCCTTAAAACCTAGGGGTTGACCTGGTGGCCGGAAAGCGAACCGGCCAGCAGGTGAACCCTTTCGATTCCACGGGTTGACCTGGTGGCCGGAAAGCGAACCGGCCAGCAGGTGAACCCGTTCGATTCCACGGGTTGACCTGGTGCCCGGGAGGGGACTCTGAAAATTTTTCAGCCCTTTCGACTCGGGGTTGACCTGGTGGCCGAGAGGGGACTCGCACGGCAGGCAAGCCGCCCTGGGCTGACCCTCCCCGGCCGCAGCGAGGGACTGCCTCCCGGCCGACAGGATCGGGCCCCTGGAAGTCTGGGGGCGGGGGGAAATCGCCCCACGCCTCCGAGGAGGGCTGCCCGGGCGGGCCTGGCCCCGGAGCTCGAAAAAAAAAAAAAGGATCGGGCCCACTAGAGACATGGACCAGGCCGCCCTGGGCTCACCCTCCCCGGCCGCAGCGAGGGACTGCCTCCCGGCCGACTGGATCGGGCCCCTGGAAGTCTGGGGGGGGGGGGGGAATGGAACCTGACGCCTCCGAGGAGGGGACGCCCAGGGAAGGAGGGAGATCCGGGTTGACCTGGTGACCGGACGGGAAAGAGGCCACCGGGCGTGCCCCCGTTAAAACCCCTAGGGGTTGACCTGGTGGCCGGAAAGCAAACCGGCCAGCAGGTGAACCCTTTCGATTCCACGGGTTGACCTGGTGCCCGGGAAGCGAACCGGCCAGCAGGTGAACCCGTCCGATTCCACGGGTTGACCTGGTGCCCGGGAGGGGACTCTGAAAATTTTTCAGCCCTTTCGACTCGGGGTTGACCTGGTGGCCGAGAGGGGCCTCGCACGGCAGGCAAGCCGCCCTGGGCTCACCCTCCCCGGCCGCAGCGAGGGACTGCCCCTCCCCACCCCCCGGCTGACAGGATCGGGCGCACTGGAAGTCCGGGACAGTATTTTCCCCGACGCCGGGGAGGGCGGGCGGAGGGGCTCTGGCGGCCAGCCCGGGCCCCGGAGCTCGAAAAGGAAAAAAGGACCGGGCCCGCGAGAGACGGGGGCCCTGCCGCAGGGGGGGGGGGCAGTCCGACCGGGGCTCACCGTGCGGCAGGCCCGGGCGTCGGCAGGGGAAAGCGGGCGAGGAGGCGCGGGGCCGGGTGCCTACGGCCATACCGGACCGAACGCCCCCGATCCCGTCCGATCTCGGAAGGTAAACCGTCCCGGGCCTGGCTAGTACTTGGATGGGTGACCGCCTGGGAATCCCAGGTGCCGTAGGCAGCTTTTCCCGGTCCGAGTCAGCTCTCTCTCCTTTTCTGGGGGGGAAGGAGAGGGGGGGACGGGCCGGAAAGCCCCTCGTCGCTCCTGCCGAGTCGGAGGTCGCGGCCGCAGGTCACGGGTCTGGGCGCCTGGGGTCCGGCTCCCCACCCACCCGGCTTCCTCCGCGGAGGACCCCCCCCGGGGCCACCGAAGCCGCTGGGGGAGACCCCGGGCATGGGGCGGACTGGCCCGGACCCTCCCGGCCGCCGGCCCGCAGGTCCGCCCCGAATCCCCCCCCGCGGCCACCCAGGCCAGGCCTGGCCAGGCGGGACGGACGGCGGGTGTCCAGCGCCCAGCGGCTTCCTCCAGCGGGGACCCACGGACCCCAAAGCCGCAGGGGGAGGCCCCGGGCCCGGGACGGACTCGCTCGGACCCCCTGCGCCCGGCCGCCGGCCCGCGGGACCGCCCCGAATCCCCCCGCGGCCACCCAGGCCAGGCCTGGCCAGGCGGGACGGACGGCGGGTGTCCAGCGCCCAGCGGCTTCCTCCAGCGGGGACCCACGGACCCCAAAGCCGCAGGGGGAGGCCCCGGGCCCGGGCCCGACTCGCTCGGCCCCCCCGCCTCCCCTGCGCCCGGCCCCCGGCCCGCGGGACCGCCCCGAATCCCCCCGCGGCCACCCAGGCCAGGCCTGGCCTGGCGGGACGGACGGCGGGTGTCCAGCTCCCAGTGGCTTCCTCCAGCGGGGACCCACGGACCCCAAAGCCGCAGGGGGAGGCCCCGGGCCCGGGACGGACTCGCTCGGCCCCCCCGCCTCCCCTGCGCCCGGCCCCCGGCCCGCGGGACCGCCCCGAATCCCCCCGCGGCCATCCAGGCCAGGCCTGGCCTGGCGGGCCGGTGTGCGGCTCCCCCGGGCTTCCTCCCCCGACGACCCGCGCCCCCCTGAGCCGCAGGCGGAGACCCCGGCCCCGGGGCGGACCGGCCCGGGCTCGCTCGAGCCCCCTGCGCCCGGCCCGCAGGACCGCCCCCCCGAATCCCCCGGGAGAGGCCCGGCCTGCACGCCACTGACGACCCGCGGCCCCCAAAGTCGCAGGAGGCGCCCCCCCCCGGTTAGCCCCGTCTCGCTCCGCGCCCCCCGCCCCTCGCTGCCGGGACCGGGCGCCGCCCCAGAGTCAGCCGCAGCCGGCCGGCCTGAGAGCTGCCCTCCTGTGGACGACGGTGAGTTTACCTTGATACTAACCGGCCGTCAGCCAGGTCAACCCCATTGCTAGACTGGGGTGGACCTGGTGGCCGAGTGGGGACTTGGAACATTTGACAGCTGCTTCCCGGGGCTTGACCGGTTGTCCTGAACGCCCCCCACCCCCAGCCCCAGCCCCCGGCTCCTGCTCCCCTCTCCCCAGCCTCGGTGCTCCGCTCCCTGCCTCGGAGGCTGCCTCTCTGCGGCGCCTGCATCGCCTCCGAGGACGCGCACCCTCCGGAGGCTGGACGTAAACCCACCACTGCCGCTGACCCGGCTCTCCGAGGGACGACTGTGAGGCCTCCCCCCCCCCCCCACCCCCGGACCGCCCTGGGGACGACTGCTAAGCCTCCCCCACCGGACCGCCCGGGGCAAGACTGCTAAGCCTCCCTCCCACACACACACACACACACTGTCGGGGGAGGACTATTAAGCTTTCCCCCTGGAGCGCCCGGGGCGGACGACTGTTAAGCCTGCCCCCGGAGTCCTCGGGGGAGGACTATTAAGCTTTCCCCCCTGGAGCGCCCGGGGGGGGACGACTATTAAGCCTGGCCCCCGGAGTCCTCGGGGGACGACTATTAAGCCTCCCCCGGACTGGCCGGGGGGCGACTATTAAGCCTCCCCCGGACCTGCTCCGTCTCGACTATTAAGCCCCCCTCTGTGGTCCTCAAGACCACTGCCGTGCTGCCCTCGGAGTGGGGTGACACCCGGGCCGGAAAGCAAACCGGCCACCAGGTCAACCCGTCGAATCCAATGGGTTGACCTGGTGGCCGGAAAGCAAACCAGCCGCCAGGTCAACCCGTCGAAACCAATGGGTTGACCTGGTGGCCGGAAAGCAAAACGGCCGCCAGGTCAACCCAGTAGATTCAGCGGGTTGACCTGGTGGCCGAACGGGGACTTTGAAAATTTGACAGCCGCTTCCCGGGGGTTGACCTGTTGTCCCGGTGGGGACTTTGAACATTTGACAGCCGCCTCCCAGGGCTTGACCTATTGTCCCGGTGGGGACTTTGAGAATTTTACAGCCGCTTCCCGGGGCTTGACCTGGTGGCCGAGTGGGGACGTTGAACATTTGACAGCCGCTTCCAGGGGGTTGACCTGTTGTCCTGAACGCCCCCCACCTCCCCCCCGGCTCCTGCTCCCCACTCCCCAGCCTCGGTGCTCCGCTCCCTGCCTCGGAGGCTGCCTCTCTGCGGCGGCTGCATCGCGTCCGAGGACGCTCACCCTCCGGAGGCTGGACGTAAAGCCTGACACCCGCCACCGCCGCCGACACGGCTCTCGGAGGGACGACTCTGAGGCCTCCCCCCACCCCCGGACCGCCCTGGGGACGACTGCTAAGCCTCCCCCCCGCCCACACCCACACCCACACTGTCGGGGGATGACTCTTAAGCCTCTCCCAGACTGCCTGGGGAACGACTATTAAGCCTGCCCCCCGGAGCACTCGGGGGACGACTATTAAGCCTCCCGCGGACTGCCCGGGGGATGACTATTAAGCCTCCCCTGGAACGACTATTAAGCCTCCCCCGGACTGGCCGGGGGGCGACTATTAAGCCTATCCTCGGGGGAGGACTATTAAGCTTTCCCCCTGGAGCGCCCGGGGGGACGACTATTAAGCCTGGCCCCCGGAGTCCTCGGGGGACGACTATTAAGCCTCCCCCGGACCTGCTCCCTCTCGACTATTAAGCCCCCCCTCTGCGGTCCTCAGCACCACTGCCGCGCTGCCCTGGGAGTGGGGTGACATCCGGTCCGGAAAGCAAACCGGCCACCAGGTCAACCCGTCGAATCCAATGGGTTGACCTGGTGGCCGGAAAGCAAACCGGTCGCCAGGTCAACCCGTCGAATCCAATGGGTTGACCTGGTGGCCGGAAAGCAAACCGGCCGCCAGGTCAACCCAGTAGATTCAGCGGGTTGACCTGGTGGCCGAACGGGGACTTTGAAAATTTGACAGCCGCTTCCCGGGGGTTGACCTGTTGTCC
>NW_027052743.1:200000-205000 GCF_011386835.1 Chrysemys picta bellii | reverse complement strand
CCGAGGAGGGCTGCCCGGGCGGGCCTGGCCCCGGAGCTCGAAAAAAAAAAAAAGGATCGGGCCCACTAGAGACATGGACCAGGCCGCCCTGGGCTCACCCTCCCCGGCCGCAGCGAGGGACTGCCTCCCGGCCGACTGGATCGGGCCCCTGGAAGTCTGGAAAAAAGACTGGAACCTGACGCCTCCGAGGAGGGGGCGCCCAGGGAAGGAGGGAGATCCGGGTTGACCTGGTGACCGGACGGGAAAGAGGCCACCGGGCGTCCCCCCCCTTAAAACCTAGGGGTTGACCTGGTGGCCGGAAAGCGAACCGGCCAGCAGGTGAACCCTTTCGATTCCACGGGTTGACCTGGTGCCCGGGAAGCGAACCGGCCAGCAGGTGAACCCGTTCGATTCCACGGGTTGACCTGGTGCCCGGGAGGGGACTCTGAAAATTTTTCAGCCCTTTCGACTCGGGGTTGACCTGGTGGCCGAGAGGGGACTCGCACGGCAGGCAAGCCGCCCTGGGCTCACCCTCCCCGGCCGCAGCGAGGGACTGCCACCCGGCCGACTGGATCGGGCCCCTGGAAGTCTGGAAAAAAGAATGGAACCTGACGCCTCCGAGGAGGGGACGCCCAGGGAAGGAGGGAGATCCGGGTTGACCTGGTGACCGGACGGGAAAGAGGCCACCGGGCGTGCCCCCGTTAAAACCCCTAGGGGTTGACCTGGTGGCCGGAAAGCAAACCGGCCAGCAGGTGAACCCTTTCGATTCCACGGGTTGACCTGGTGCCCGGGAAGCGAACCGGCCAGCAGGTGAACCCGTCCGATTCCACGGGTTGACCTGGTGCCCGGGAGGGGACTCTGAAAATTTTTCAGCCCTTTCGACTCGGGGTTGACCTGGTGGCCGAGAGGGGCCTCGCACGGCAGGCAAGCCGCCCTGGGCTCACCCTCCCCGGCCGCAGCGAGGGACTGCCCCTCCCCACCCCCCGGCTGACAGGATCGGGCGCACTGGAAGTCCGGGACAGTATTTTCCCCGACGCCGGGGAGGGCGGGCGGAGGGGCTCTGGCGGCCAGCCCGGGCCCCGGAGCTCGAAAAGGAAAAAAGGACCGGGCCCGCGAGAGACGGGGGCCCTGCCGCAGGGGGGGGGGCAGTCCGACCGGGGCTCACCGTGCGGCAGGCCCGGGCGTCGGCAGGGGAAAGCGGGCGAGGAGGCGCGGGGCCGGGTGCCTACGGCCATACCGGACCGAACGCCCCCGATCCCGTCCGATCTCGGAAGGTAAACCGTCCCGGGCCTGGCTAGTACTTGGATGGGTGACCGCCTGGGAATCCCAGGTGCCGTAGGCAGCTTTTCCCGGTCCGAGTCAGCTCTCTCTCCTTTTCTGGGGGGGAAGGAGAGGGGGGGACGGGCCGGAAAGCCCCTCGTCGCTCCTGCCGAGTCGGAGGTCGCGGCCGCAGGTCACGGGTCTGGGCGCCTGGGGTCCGGCTCCCCACCCACCCGGCTTCCTCCGCGGAGGACCCCCCCCGGGGCCACCGAAGCCGCTGGGGGAGACCCCGGGCATGGGGCGGACTGGCCCGGACCCTCCCGGCCGCCGGCCCGCAGGTCCGCCCCGAATCCCCCCCCGCGGCCACCCAGGCCAGGCCTGGCCAGGCGGGACGGACGGCGGGTGTCCAGCGCCCAGCGGCTTCCTCCAGCGGGGACCCACGGACCCCAAAGCCGCAGGGGGAGGCCCCGGGCCCGGGACGGACTCGCTCGGACCCCCTGCGCCCGGCCGCCGGCCCGCGGGACCGCCCCGAATCCCCCCGCGGCCACCCAGGCCAGGCCTGGCCAGGCGGGACGGACGGCGGGTGTCCAGCGCCCAGCGGCTTCCTCCAGCGGGGACCCACGGACCCCAAAGCCGCAGGGGGAGGCCCCGGGCCCGGGCCCGACTCGCTCGGCCCCCCCGCCTCCCCTGCGCCCGGCCCCCGGCCCGCGGGACCGCCCCGAATCCCCCCGCGGCCACCCAGGCCAGGCCTGGCCTGGCGGGACGGACGGCGGGTGTCCAGCTCCCAGTGGCTTCCTCCAGCGGGGACCCACGGACCCCAAAGCCGCAGGGGGAGGCCCCGGGCCCGGGACGGACTCGCTCGGCCCCCCCGCCTCCCCTGCGCCCGGCCCCCGGCCCGCGGGACCGCCCCGAATCCCCCCGCGGCCATCCAGGCCAGGCCTGGCCTGGCGGGCCGGTGTGCGGCTCCCCCGGGCTTCCTCCCCCGA
Source organism: Chrysemys picta bellii (assembly GCF_011386835.1). NCBI lineage: Eukaryota > Metazoa > Chordata > Testudines > Emydidae > Chrysemys > Chrysemys picta. The sequence continues at coordinate 202,775 of NW_027052743.1, read as the reverse complement.
CGACCCGCGCCCCCCTGAGCCGCAGGCGGAGACCCCGGCCCCGGGGCGGACCGGCCCGGGCTCGCTCGAGCCCCCTGCGCCCGGCCCGCAGGACCGCCCCCCCGAATCCCCCGGGAGAGGCCCGGCCTGCACGCCACTGACGACCCGCGGCCCCCAAAGTCGCAGGAGGCGCCCCCCCCCCGGTTAGCCCCGTCTCGCTCCGCGCCCCCCGCCCCTCGCTGCCGGGACCGGGCGCCGCCCCAGAGTCAGCCGCAGCCGGCCGGCCTGAGAGCTGCCCTCCTGTGGACGACGGTGAGTTTACCTTGATACTAACCGGCCGTCAGCCAGGTCAACCCCATTGCTAGACTGGGGTGGACCTGGTGGCCGAGTGGGGACTTGGAACATTTGACAGCTGCTTCCCGGGGCTTGACCGGTTGTCCTGAACGCCCCCCACCCCCAGCCCCAGCCCCCGGCTCCTGCTCCCCTCTCCCCAGCCTCGGTGCTCCGCTCCCTGCCTCGGAGGCTGCCTCTCTGCGGCGCCTGCATCGCCTCCGAGGACGCGCACCCTCCGGAGGCTGGACGTAAACCCACCACTGCCGCTGACCCGGCTCTCCGAGGGACGACTGTGAGGCCTCCCCCCCCCCCCCACCCCCGGACCGCCCTGGGGACGACTGCTAAGCCTCCCCCACCGGACCGCCCGGGGCAAGACTGCTAAGCCTCCCTCCCACACACACACACACACACTGTCGGGGGAGGACTATTAAGCTTTCCCCCTGGAGCGCCCGGGGCGGACGACTGTTAAGCCTGCCCCCGGAGTCCTCGGGGGAGGACTATTAAGCTTTCCCCCCTGGAGCGCCCGGGGGGGGACGACTATTAAGCCTGGCCCCCGGAGTCCTCGGGGGACGACTATTAAGCCTCCCCCGGACTGGCCGGGGGGCGACTATTAAGCCTCCCCCGGACCTGCTCCGTCTCGACTATTAAGCCCCCCTCTGTGGTCCTCAAGACCACTGCCGTGCTGCCCTCGGAGTGGGGTGACACCCGGGCCGGAAAGCAAACCGGCCACCAGGTCAACCCGTCGAATCCAATGGGTTGACCTGGTGGCCGGAAAGCAAACCAGCCGCCAGGTCAACCCGTCGAAACCAATGGGTTGACCTGGTGGCCGGAAAGCAAAACGGCCGCCAGGTCAACCCAGTAGATTCAGCGGGTTGACCTGGTGGCCGAACGGGGACTTTGAAAATTTGACAGCCGCTTCCCGGGGGTTGACCTGTTGTCCCGGTGGGGACTTTGAACATTTGACAGCCGCCTCCCAGGGCTTGACCTATTGTCCCGGTGGGGACTTTGAGAATTTTACAGCCGCTTCCCGGGGCTTGACCTGGTGGCCGAGTGGGGACGTTGAACATTTGACAGCCGCTTCCAGGGGGTTGACCTGTTGTCCTGAACGCCCCCCACCTCCCCCCCGGCTCCTGCTCCCCACTCCCCAGCCTCGGTGCTCCGCTCCCTGCCTCGGAGGCTGCCTCTCTGCGGCGGCTGCATCGCGTCCGAGGACGCTCACCCTCCGGAGGCTGGACGTAAAGCCTGACACCCGCCACCGCCGCCGACACGGCTCTCGGAGGGACGACTCTGAGGCCTCCCCCCACCCCCGGACCGCCCTGGGGACGACTGCTAAGCCTCCCCCCCGCCCACACCCACACCCACACTGTCGGGGGATGACTCTTAAGCCTCTCCCAGACTGCCTGGGGAACGACTATTAAGCCTGCCCCCCGGAGCACTCGGGGGACGACTATTAAGCCTCCCGCGGACTGCCCGGGGGATGACTATTAAGCCTCCCCTGGAACGACTATTAAGCCTCCCCCGGACTGGCCGGGGGGCGACTATTAAGCCTATCCTCGGGGGAGGACTATTAAGCTTTCCCCCTGGAGCGCCCGGGGGGACGACTATTAAGCCTGGCCCCCGGAGTCCTCGGGGGACGACTATTAAGCCTCCCCCGGACCTGCTCCCTCTCGACTATTAAGCCCCCCCTCTGCGGTCCTCAGCACCACTGCCGCGCTGCCCTGGGAGTGGGGTGACATCCGGTCCGGAAAGCAAACCGGCCACCAGGTCAACCCGTCGAATCCAATGGGTTGACCTGGTGGCCGGAAAGCAAACCGGTCGCCAGGTCAACCCGTCGAATCCAATGGGTTGACCTGGTGGCCGGAAAGCAAACCGGCCGCCAGGTCAACCCAGTAGATTCAGCGGGTTGACCTGGTGGCCGAACGGGGACTTTGAAAATTTGACAGCCGCTTCCCGGGGGTTGACCTGTTGTCCCGGTGGGGACTTTGAACATTTGACAGCCGCCTCCCAGGGCTTGACCTGTTGTCCCGGGGGGGACTTTGAACATTTGACAGCCGCTTCCCGGGGCTTGATCGGTTGTCCTGAACGCCCCCCCCACCCACCCACCCCAGCCCCCGGCTCCTGCTCCCCTCTCCCCAGCCTCGGTGCTCCGCTCCTTGCCTCAGAGGCTGCCTCTCTGCGGCAGCTGCATCCCGTCCGAGGACGCTCACCCTCCGGAGGCTGGACGTAAAGCCTGACACCCGCCACCGCCGCCGACCCGGCTCTCCGAGGGACGACTCTGAGGCCTCCCCCCACCCCCCGGACCGCCCTGATGACGACTGCTAAGCCTCCCCCACCGGACCGCCCGGGGGAAGACTGCGACGCCTCCCGCCAGGCCCCCACCCAGCCTGGGGGAAGACTGCTAAGCCTCCCCCCCCACACACACACACACACTGTCGGGGGATGACGATTAAGCCTCTCCCGGAC
>NW_027052743.1:182500-187500 GCF_011386835.1 Chrysemys picta bellii | reverse complement strand
GCAAGCCGCCCTGGGCTCACCCTCCCCGGCCGCAGCGAGGGACTGCCACCCGGCCGACTGGATCGGGCCCCTGGAAGTCTGGAAAAAAGAATGGAACCTGACGCCTCCGAGGAGGGGGCGCCCAGGGAAGGAGGGAGATCCGGGTTGACCTGGTGACCGGACGGGAAAGAGGCCACCGGGCGTCCCCCCCCCTTAAAACCTAGGGGTTGACCTGGTGGCCGGAAAGCGAACCGGCCAGCAGGTGAACCCTTTCGATTCCACGGGTTGACCTGGTGGCCGGAAAGCGAACCGGCCAGCAGGTGAACCCGTTCGATTCCACGGGTTGACCTGGTGCCCGGGAGGGGACTCTGAAAATTTTTCAGCCCTTTCGACTCGGGGTTGACCTGGTGGCCGAGAGGGGACTCGCACGGCAGGCAAGCCGCCCTGGGCTGACCCTCCCCGGCCGCAGCGAGGGACTGCCTCCCGGCCGACAGGATCGGGCCCCTGGAAGTCTGGGGGGGGGGGAAATCGCCCCACGCCTCCGAGGAGGGCTGCCCGGGCGGGCCTGGCCCCGGAGCTCGAAAAAAAAAAAAGGATCGGGCCCACTAGAGACATGGACCAGGCCGCCCTGGGCTCACCCTCCCCGGCCGCAGCGAGGGACTGCCTCCCGGCCGACTGGATCGGGCCCCTGGAAGTCTGGAAAAAAGACTGGAACCTGACGCCTCCGAGGAGGGGGCGCCCAGGGAAGGAGGGAGATCCGGGTTGACCTGGTGACCGGACGGGAAAGAGGCCACCGGGCGTCCCCCCCCTTAAAACCTAGGGGTTGACCTGGTGGCCGGAAAGCGAACCGGCCAGCAGGTGAACCCTTTCGATTCCACGGGTTGACCTGGTGCCCGGGAAGCGAACCGGCCAGCAGGTGAACCCGTTCGATTCCACGGGTTGACCTGGTGCCCGGGAGGGGACTCTGAAAATTTTTCAGCCCTTTCGACTCGGGGTTGACCTGGTGGCCGAGAGGGGACTCGCACGGCAGGCAAGCCGCCCTGGGCTCACCCTCCCCGGCCGCAGCGAGGGACTGCCACCCGGCCGACTGGATCGGGCCCCTGGAAGTCTGGAAAAAAGAATGGAACCTGACGCCTCCGAGGAGGGGGCGCCCAGGGAAGGAGGGAGATCCGGGTTGACCTGGTGACCGGACGGGAAAGAGGCCACCGGGCGTCCCCCCCCCTTAAAACCTAGGGGTTGACCTGGTGGCCGGAAAGCGAACCGGCCAGCAGGTGAACCCTTTCGATTCCACGGGTTGACCTGGTGGCCGGAAAGCGAACCGGCCAGCAGGTGAACCCGTTCGATTCCACGGGTTGACCTGGTGCCCGGGAGGGGACTCTGAAAATTTTTCAGCCCTTTCGACTCGGGGTTGACCTGGTGGCCGAGAGGGGACTCGCACGGCAGGCAAGCCGCCCTGGGCTGACCCTCCCCGGCCGCAGCGAGGGACTGCCTCCCGGCCGACAGGATCGGGCCCCTGGAAGTCTGGGGGCGGGGGGAAATCGCCCCACGCCTCCGAGGAGGGCTGCCCGGGCGGGCCTGGCCCCGGAGCTCGAAAAAAAAAAAAAGGATCGGGCCCACTAGAGACATGGACCAGGCCGCCCTGGGCTCACCCTCCCCGGCCGCAGCGAGGGACTGCCTCCCGGCCGACTGGATCGGGCCCCTGGAAGTCTGGAAAAAAGACTGGAACCTGACGCCTCCGAGGAGGGGGCGCCCAGGGAAGGAGGGAGATCCGGGTTGACCTGGTGACCGGACGGGAAAGAGGCCACCGGGCGTCCCCCCCCTTAAAACCTAGGGGTTGACCTGGTGGCCGGAAAGCGAACCGGCCAGCAGGTGAACCCTTTCGATTCCACGGGTTGACCTGGTGCCCGGGAAGCGAACCGGCCAGCAGGTGAACCCGTTCGATTCCACGGGTTGACCTGGTGCCCGGGAGGGGACTCTGAAAATTTTTCAGCCCTTTCGACTCGGGGTTGACCTGGTGGCCGAGAGGGGACTCGCACGGCAGGCAAGCCGCCCTGGGCTCACCCTCCCCGGCCGCAGCGAGGGACTGCCACCCGGCCGACTGGATCGGGCCCCTGGAAGTCTGGAAAAAAGAATGGAACCTGACGCCTCCGAGGAGGGGGCGCCCAGGGAAGGAGGGAGATCCGGGTTGACCTGGTGACCGGACGGGAAAGAGGCCACCGGGCGTCCCCCCCCCTTAAAACCTAGGGGTTGACCTGGTGGCCGGAAAGCGAACCGGCCAGCAGGTGAACCCTTTCGATTCCACGGGTTGACCTGGTGGCCGGAAAGCGAACCGGCCAGCAGGTGAACCCGTTCGATTCCACGGGTTGACCTGGTGCCCGGGAGGGGACTCAGAAAATTTTTCAGCCCTTTCGACTCGGGGTTGACCTGGTGGCCGAGAGGGGACTCGCACGGCAGGCAAGCCGCCCTGGGCTGACCCTCCCCGGCCGCAGCGAGGGACTGCCTCCCGGCCGACAGGATCGGGCCCCTGGAAGTCTGGGGGCGGGGGGAAATCGCCCCACGCCTCCGAGGAGGGCTGCCCGGGCGGGCCTGGCCCCGGAGCTCGAAAAAAAAAAAAAGGATCGGGCCCACTAGAGACATGGACCAGGCCGCCCTGGGCTCACCCTCCCCGGCCGCAGCGAGGGACTGCCTCCCGGCCGACTGGATCGGGCCCCTGGAAGTCTGGGGGGGGGGGGGGGAATGGAACCTGACGCCTCCGAGGAGGGGACGCCCAGGGAAGGAGGGAGATCCGGGTTGACCTGGTGACCGGACGGGAAAGAGGCCACCGGGCGTGCCCCCGTTAAAACCCCTAGGGGTTGACCTGGTGGCCGGAAAGCAAACCGGCCAGCAGGTGAACCCTTTCGATTCCACGGGTTGACCTGGTGCCCGGGAAGCGAACCGGCCAGCAGGTGAACCCGTCCGATTCCACGGGTTGACCTGGTGCCCGGGAGGGGACTCTGAAAATTTTTCAGCCCTTTCGACTCGGGGTTGACCTGGTGGCCGAGAGGGGCCTCGCACGGCAGGCAAGCCGCCCTGGGCTCACCCTCCCCGGCCGCAGCGAGGGACTGCCCCTCCCCACCCCCCGGCTGACAGGATCGGGCGCACTGGAAGTCCGGGACAGTATTTTCCCCGACGCCGGGGAGGGCGGGCGGAGGGGCTCTGGCGGCCAGCCCGGGCCCCGGAGCTCGAAAAGGAAAAAAGGACCGGGCCCGCGAGAGACGGGGGCCCTGCCGCAGGGGGGGGGGCAGTCCGACCGGGGCTCACCGTGCGGCAGGCCCGGGCGTCGGCAGGGGAAAGCGGGCGAGGAGGCGCGGGGCCGGGTGCCTACGGCCATACCGGACCGAACGCCCCCGATCCCGTCCGATCTCGGAAGGTAAACCGTCCCGGGCCTGGCTAGTACTTGGATGGGTGACCGCCTGGGAATCCCAGGTGCCGTAGGCAGCTTTTCCCGGTCCGAGTCAGCTCTCTCTCCTTTTCTGGGGGGGAAGGAGAGGGGGGGACGGGCCGGAAAGCCCCTCGTCGCTCCTGCCGAGTCGGAGGTCGCGGCCGCAGGTCACGGGTCTGGGCGCCTGGGGTCCGGCTCCCCACCCACCCGGCTTCCTCCGCGGAGGACCCCCCCCGGGGCCACCGAAGCCGCTGGGGGAGACCCCGGGCATGGGGCGGACTGGCCCGGACCCTCCCGGCCGCCGGCCCGCAGGTCCGCCCCGAATCCCCCCCCGCGGCCACCCAGGCCAGGCCTGGCCAGGCGGGACGGACGGCGGGTGTCCAGCGCCCAGCGGCTTCCTCCAGCGGGGACCCACGGACCCCAAAGCCGCAGGGGGAGGCCCCGGGCCCGGGACGGACTCGCTCGGACCCCCTGCGCCCGGCCGCCGGCCCGCGGGACCGCCCCGAATCCCCCCGCGGCCACCCAGGCCAGGCCTGGCCAGGCGGGACGGACGGCGGGTGTCCAGCGCCCAGCGGCTTCCTCCAGCGGGGACCCACGGACCCCAAAGCCGCAGGGGGAGGCCCCGGGCCCGGGCCCGACTCGCTCGGCCCCCCCGCCTCCCCTGCGCCCGGCCCCCGGCCCGCGGGACCGCCCCGAATCCCCCCGCGGCCACCCAGGCCAGGCCTGGCCAGGCGGGACGGACGGCGGGTGTCCAGCGCCCAGCGGCTTCCTCCAGCGGGGACCCACGGACCCCAAAGCCGCAGGGGGAGGCCCCGGGCCCGGGCCCGACTCGCTCGGCCCCCCCGCCTCCCCTGCGCCCGGCCCCCGGCCCGCGGGACCGCCCCGAATCCCCCCGCGGCCACCCAGGCCAGGCCTGGCCTGGCGGGACGGACGGCGGGTGTCCAGCTCCCAGTGGCTTCCTCCAGCGGGGACCCACGGACCCCAAAGCCGCAGGGGGAGGCCCCGGGCCCGGGACGGACTCGCTCGGCCCCCCCGCCTCCCCTGCGCCCGGCCCCCGGCCCGCGGGACCGCCCCGAATCCCCCCGCGGCCATCCAGGCCAGGCCTGGCCTGGCGGGCCGGTGTGCGGCTCCCCCGGGCTTCCTCCCCCGACGACCCGCGCCCCCCTGAGCCGCAGGCGGAGACCCCGGCCCCGGGGCGGACCGGCCCGGGCTCGCTCGAGCCCCCTGCGCCCGGCCCGCAGGACCGCCCCCCCGAATCCCCCGGGAGAGGCCCGGCCTGCACGCCACTGACGACCCGCGGCCCCCAAAGTCGCAGGAGGCGCCCCCCCCCGGTTAGCCCCGTCTCGCTCCGCGCCCCCCGCCCCTCGCTGCCGGGACCGGGCGCCGCCCCAGAGTCAGCCGCAGCCGGCCGGCCTGAGAGCTGCCCTCCTGTGGACGACGGTGAGTTTACCTTGATACTAACCGGCCGTCAGCCAGGTCAACCCCATTGCTAGACTGGGGTGGACCTGGTGGCCGAGTGGGGACTTGGAACATTTGACAGCTGCTTCCCGGGGCTTGACCGGTTGTCCTGAACGCCCCCCACCCCCAGCCCCAGCCCCCG
>NW_027052743.1:165000-170000 GCF_011386835.1 Chrysemys picta bellii | reverse complement strand
CTGACCCTCCCCGGCCGCAGCGAGGGACTGCCTCCCGGCCGACAGGATCGGGCCCCTGGAAGTCTGGGGGTGGGGGGGGGAAATCGCCCCACGCCTCCGAGGAGGGCTGCCCGGGCGGGCCTGGCCCCGGAGCTCGAAAAAAAAAAAAGGATCGGGCCCACTAGAGACATGGACCAGGCCGCCCTGGGCTCACCCTCCCCGGCCGCAGCGAGGGACTGCCTCCCGGCCGACTGGATCGGGCCCCTGGAAGTCTGGAAAAAAGACTGGAACCTGACGCCTCCGAGGAGGGGGCGCCCAGGGAAGGAGGGAGATCCGGGTTGACCTGGTGACCGGACGGGAAAGAGGCCACCGGGCGTCCCCCCCCTTAAAACCTAGGGGTTGACCTGGTGGCCGGAAAGCGAACCGGCCAGCAGATGAACCCTTTCGATTCCACGGGTTGACCTGGTGCCCGGGAAGCGAACCGGCCAGCAGGTGAACCCGTCCGATTCCACGGGTTGACCTGGTGCCCGGGAGGGGACTCTGAAAATTTTTCAGCCCTTTCGACTCGGGGTTGACCTGGTGGCCGAGAGGGGCCTCGCACGGCAGGCAAGCCGCCCTGGGCTCACCCTCCCCGGCCGCAGCGAGGGACTGCCCCTCCCCACCCCCCGGCTGACAGGATCGGGCGCACTGGAAGTCCGGGACAGTATTTTCCCCGACGCCGGGGAGGGCGGGCGGAGGGGCTCTGGCGGCCAGCCCGGGCCCCGGAGCTCGAAAAGGAAAAAAGGACCGGGCCCGCGAGAGACGGGGGCCCTGCCGCAGGGGGGGGGGCAGTCCGACCGGGGCTCACCGTGCGGCAGGCCCGGGCGTCGGCAGGGGAAAGCGGGCGAGGAGGCGCGGGGCCGGGTGCCTACGGCCATACCGGACCGAACGCCCCCGATCCCGTCCGATCTCGGAAGGTAAACCGTCCCGGGCCTGGCTAGTACTTGGATGGGTGACCGCCTGGGAATCCCAGGTGCCGTAGGCAGCTTTTCCCGGTCCGAGTCAGCTCTCTCTCCTTTTCTGGGGGGGAAGGAGAGGGGGGGACGGGCCGGAAAGCCCCTCGTCGCTCCTGCCGAGTCGGAGGTCGCGGCCGCAGGTCACGGGTCTGGGCGCCTGGGGTCCGGCTCCCCACCCACCCGGCTTCCTCCGCGGAGGACCCCCCCCGGGGCCACCGAAGCCGCTGGGGGAGACCCCGGGCATGGGGCGGACTGGCCCGGACCCTCCCGGCCGCCGGCCCGCAGGTCCGCCCCGAATCCCCCCCCGCGGCCACCCAGGCCAGGCCTGGCCAGGCGGGACGGACGGCGGGTGTCCAGCGCCCAGCGGCTTCCTCCAGCGGGGACCCACGGACCCCAAAGCCGCAGGGGGAGGCCCCGGGCCCGGGACGGACTCGCTCGGACCCCCTGCGCCCGGCCGCCGGCCCGCGGGACCGCCCCGAATCCCCCCGCGGCCACCCAGGCCAGGCCTGGCCAGGCGGGACGGACGGCGGGTGTCCAGCGCCCAGCGGCTTCCTCCAGCGGGGACCCACGGACCCCAAAGCCGCAGGGGGAGGCCCCGGGCCCGGGCCCGACTCGCTCGGCCCCCCCGCCTCCCCTGCGCCCGGCCCCCGGCCCGCGGGACCGCCCCGAATCCCCCCGCGGCCACCCAGGCCAGGCCTGGCCAGGCGGGACGGACGGCGGGTGTCCAGCGCCCAGCGGCTTCCTCCAGCGGGGACCCACGGACCCCAAAGCCGCAGGGGGAGGCCCCGGGCCCGGGCCCGACTCGCTCGGCCCCCCCGCCTCCCCTGCGCCCGGCCCCCGGCCCGCGGGACCGCCCCGAATCCCCCCGCGGCCACCCAGGCCAGGCCTGGCCTGGCGGGACGGACGGCGGGTGTCCAGCTCCCAGTGGCTTCCTCCAGCGGGGACCCACGGACCCCAAAGCCGCAGGGGGAGGCCCCGGGCCCGGGACGGACTCGCTCGGCCCCCCCGCCTCCCCTGCGCCCGGCCCCCGGCCCGCGGGACCGCCCCGAATCCCCCCGCGGCCATCCAGGCCAGGCCTGGCCTGGCGGGCCGGTGTGCGGCTCCCCCGGGCTTCCTCCCCCGACGACCCGCGCCCCCCTGAGCCGCAGGCGGAGACCCCGGCCCCGGGGCGGACCGGCCCGGGCTCGCTCGAGCCCCCTGCGCCCGGCCCGCAGGACCGCCCCCCCGAATCCCCCGGGAGAGGCCCGGCCTGCACGCCACTGACGACCCGCGGCCCCCAAAGTCGCAGGAGGCGCCCCCCCCCGGTTAGCCCCGTCTCGCTCCGCGCCCCCCGCCCCTCGCTGCCGGGACCGGGCGCCGCCCCAGAGTCAGCCGCAGCCGGCCGGCCTGAGAGCTGCCCTCCTGTGGACGACGGTGAGTTTACCTTGATACTAACCGGCCGTCAGCCAGGTCAACCCCATTGCTAGACTGGGGTGGACCTGGTGGCCGAGTGGGGACTTGGAACATTTGACAGCTGCTTCCCGGGGCTTGACCGGTTGTCCTGAACGCCCCCCACCCCCAGCCCCAGCCCCCGGCTCCTGCTCCCCTCTCCCCAGCCTCGGTGCTCCGCTCCCTGCCTCGGAGGCTGCCTCTCTGCGGCGCCTGCATCGCCTCCGAGGACGCGCACCCTCCGGAGGCTGGACGTAAACCCACCACTGCCGCTGACCCGGCTCTCCGAGGGACGACTGTGAGGCCTCCCCCCCCCCCCCACCCCCGGACCGCCCTGGGGACGACTGCTAAGCCTCCCCCACCGGACCGCCCGGGGCAAGACTGCTAAGCCTCCCTCCCACACACACACACACACACTGTCGGGGGAGGACTATTAAGCTTTCCCCCTGGAGCGCCCGGGGCGGACGACTGTTAAGCCTGCCCCCGGAGTCCTCGGGGGAGGACTATTAAGCTTTCCCCCCTGGAGCGCCCGGGGGGGGACGACTATTAAGCCTGGCCCCCGGAGTCCTCGGGGGACGACTATTAAGCCTCCCCCGGACTGGCCGGGGGGCGACTATTAAGCCTCCCCCGGACCTGCTCCGTCTCGACTATTAAGCCCCCCTCTGTGGTCCTCAAGACCACTGCCGTGCTGCCCTCGGAGTGGGGTGACACCCGGGCCGGAAAGCAAACCGGCCACCAGGTCAACCCGTCGAATCCAATGGGTTGACCTGGTGGCCGGAAAGCAAACCAGCCGCCAGGTCAACCCGTCGAAACCAATGGGTTGACCTGGTGGCCGGAAAGCAAAACGGCCGCCAGGTCAACCCAGTAGATTCAGCGGGTTGACCTGGTGGCCGAACGGGGACTTTGAAAATTTGACAGCCGCTTCCCGGGGGTTGACCTGTTGTCCCGGTGGGGACTTTGAACATTTGACAGCCGCCTCCCAGGGCTTGACCTATTGTCCCGGTGGGGACTTTGAGAATTTTACAGCCGCTTCCCGGGGCTTGACCTGGTGGCCGAGTGGGGACGTTGAACATTTGACAGCCGCTTCCAGGGGGTTGACCTGTTGTCCTGAACGCCCCCCACCTCCCCCCCGGCTCCTGCTCCCCACTCCCCAGCCTCGGTGCTCCGCTCCCTGCCTCGGAGGCTGCCTCTCTGCGGCGGCTGCATCGCGTCCGAGGACGCTCACCCTCCGGAGGCTGGACGTAAAGCCTGACACCCGCCACCGCCGCCGACACGGCTCTCGGAGGGACGACTCTGAGGCCTCCCCCCACCCCCGGACCGCCCTGGGGACGACTGCTAAGCCTCCCCCCCGCCCACACCCACACCCACACTGTCGGGGGATGACTCTTAAGCCTCTCCCAGACTGCCTGGGGAACGACTATTAAGCCTGCCCCCCGGAGCACTCGGGGGACGACTATTAAGCCTCCCGCGGACTGCCCGGGGGATGACTATTAAGCCTCCCCTGGAACGACTATTAAGCCTCCCCCGGACTGGCCGGGGGGCGACTATTAAGCCTATCCTCGGGGGAGGACTATTAAGCTTTCCCCCTGGAGCGCCCGGGGGGACGACTATTAAGCCTGGCCCCCGGAGTCCTCGGGGGACGACTATTAAGCCTCCCCCGGACCTGCTCCCTCTCGACTATTAAGCCCCCCCTCTGCGGTCCTCAGCACCACTGCCGCGCTGCCCTGGGAGTGGGGTGACATCCGGTCCGGAAAGCAAACCGGCCACCAGGTCAACCCGTCGAATCCAATGGGTTGACCTGGTGGCCGGAAAGCAAACCGGTCGCCAGGTCAACCCGTCGAATCCAATGGGTTGACCTGGTGGCCGGAAAGCAAACCGGCCGCCAGGTCAACCCAGTAGATTCAGCGGGTTGACCTGGTGGCCGAACGGGGACTTTGAAAATTTGACAGCCGCTTCCCGGGGGTTGACCTGTTGTCCCGGTGGGGACTTTGAACATTTGACAGCCGCCTCCCAGGGCTTGACCTGTTGTCCCGGGGGGGACTTTGAACATTTGACAGCCGCTTCCCGGGGCTTGATCGGTTGTCCTGAACGCCCCCCCCACCCACCCACCCCAGCCCCCGGCTCCTGCTCCCCTCTCCCCAGCCTCGGTGCTCCGCTCCTTGCCTCAGAGGCTGCCTCTCTGCGGCAGCTGCATCCCGTCCGAGGACGCTCACCCTCCGGAGGCTGGACGTAAAGCCTGACACCCGCCACCGCCGCCGACCCGGCTCTCCGAGGGACGACTCTGAGGCCTCCCCCCACCCCCCGGACCGCCCTGATGACGACTGCTAAGCCTCCCCCACCGGACCGCCCGGGGGAAGACTGCGACGCCTCCCGCCAGGCCCCCACCCAGCCTGGGGGAAGACTGCTAAGCCTCCCCCCCCACACACACACACACACTGTCGGGGGATGACGATTAAGCCTCTCCCGGACTGCCCGGGGGACGACTATTAAGCCTCCCCTGGAACCACTATTAAGCCTGCCCCCGGAGTCCTCGGATGACGACTGCTAAGCCTCCCCCACCGGACCGCCCGGGGCAAGACTGCTAAGCCTCCCTCCCAC
>NW_027052743.1:145000-155000 GCF_011386835.1 Chrysemys picta bellii | reverse complement strand
GAGGGCAGCAGGGGTTACTGGTGCTCCAGCGAGAGGGCGGTACGGGGGTCCCACCGACGCCGAGGGCCAGCCCACCTCCCGCGGCCCGCGCCGCGTGGTGTGGTCCTGTCGGGGGGGGACCGCAGCGCGCCCCTGCTCGCTCTCGCGACCGTGTTTGGCCCTGCTGAGCCTCGCGGCTCCCTGGGTTTTTCGGACCCCTGGGTGGTCTGCCGGAACCGCTCGACCTCGCACGGCGGAGATCTCGGCCAGACGGCCCCACGCACGGAGGGCCGGGCAGGTGCCCGGGCCGCCCCGAGGAGGGAAGTCCCCATCGGTCCCTGGATCCGTGCACGCGAAAAGGAAGAGGGTCCCCATCCGCCTGAACACCGGACGGCCCCGCGGTTGGGGTGCCGGCCCGCGAAGGGCCCTTCCCGTCGCGAACGTCAGCGCCACATCGATCGGCGGGCGCGAGAGGAGCGGGCCCCCCCTCCCTCCGGGGGGCGCCGACACTCGGAGCTCGGCTCCCGGCCGCTGCGGGGCCCGTGAGCTAAGAGCCGGGAAAAGCGGGCCGTCTCGGCGGAGGGCCGGGTGCTGGCCTCCGCCCTCAAACGGGCCCGCTCCCCCCCTCCCACGCCGGGCAGGGTCGGGTACAATACTCGGATTGATCCCCTAGGCTGAGCTCCGGTTCTCACAGGCTCTGAAAAACCTGTCCTCAGAAATCTCCTCACACAATCCTCGAAAGGCAGGTCGAAAAAGCCAAAGCCCCGCCTTCGGCGGTACGAAACTGGAACCGGGCGCCACCTCGTGGTTCCCTCGGTCGGCCGAGACGGCGTGGGGCGACCCCTTCCGGACATCCGCGAGACGACCGGCCGTCAGGTCAACCCATTCGCTCCAAAGGGGTTGACCTGGTGGCCGAGAGGGGACTTTGAAAATTTTTCGGACTTGGAAAACTTTTTTTTTTTTTTTTTTCCCCCAGCCCGCTTCCTCCGGGTTGACCCGGTGGCCGAGCGTCTCGCCGTCCCCGGACGCGGCGAGGGACTGCCTCCCGGCCGTCAGGATCGGGCCCACGGAAGTCTGATTTTAAAAAAAATTGGCCGACGCCACCGCGGAGGGCTACCCGAGCACCCCGGGCCCCGGAGCCGGAAAAGGGAAAAAAAGGATCGGGCCCACTAGAGACATGGACCCGGCCGCCAAGCAGGCCGCCCTGGGCTGACCCTCCCCGGCCGCAGCGAGGGACTGCCTCCCGGCCGACAGGATCGGGCCCCTGGAAGTCTGGGGGTGGGGGGGGGAAATCGCCCCACGCCTCCGAGGAGGGCTGCCCGGGCGGGCCTGGCCCCGGAGCTCGAAAAAAAAAAAAAGGATCGGGCCCACTAGAGACATGGACCAGGCCGCCCTGGGCTCACCCTCCCCGGCCGCAGCGAGGGACTGCCTCCCGGCCGACTGGATCGGGCCCCTGGAAGTCTGGAAAAAAGACTGGAACCTGACGCCTCCGAGGAGGGGGCGCCCAGGGAAGGAGGGAGATCCGGGTTGACCTGGTGACCGGACGGGAAAGAGGCCACCGGGCGTCCCCCCCCTTAAAACCTAGGGGTTGACCTGGTGGCCGGAAAGCGAACCGGCCAGCAGGTGAACCCTTTCGATTCCACGGGTTGACCTGGTGCCCGGGAAGCGAACCGGCCAGCAGGTGAACCCGTTCGATTCCACGGGTTGACCTGGTGCCCGGGAGGGGACTCTGAAAATTTTTCAGCCCTTTCGACTCGGGGTTGACCTGGTGGCCGAGAGGGGACTCGCACGGCAGGCAAGCCGCCCTGGGCTGACCCTCCCCGGCCGCAGCGAGGGACTGCCTCCCGGCCGACAGGATCGGGCCCCTGGAAGTCTGGGGGGGGGGGAAATCGCCCCACGCCTCCGAGGAGGGCTGCCCGGGCGGGCCTGGCCCCGGAGCTCGAAAAAAAAAAAAAGGATCGGGCCCACTAGAGACATGGACCAGGCCGCCCTGGGCTCACCCTCCCCGGCCGCAGCGAGGGACTGCCTCCCGGCCGACTGGATCGGGCCCCTGGAAGTCTGGAAAAAAGACTGGAACCTGACGCCTCCGAGGAGGGGGCGCCCAGGGAAGGAGGGAGATCCGGGTTGACCTGGTGACCGGACGGGAAAGAGGCCACCGGGCGTCCCCCCCCTTAAAACCTAGGGGTTGACCTGGTGGCCGGAAAGCGAACCGGCCAGCAGGTGAACCCTTTCGATTCCACGGGTTGACCTGGTGCCCGGGAAGCGAACCGGCCAGCAGGTGAACCCGTTCGATTCCACGGGTTGACCTGGTGCCCGGGAGGGGACTCTGAAAATTTTTCAGCCCTTTCGACTCGGGGTTGACCTGGTGGCCGAGAGGGGACTCGCACGGCAGGCAAGCCGCCCTGGGCTCACCCTCCCCGGCCGCAGCGAGGGACTGCCACCCGGCCGACTGGATCGGGCCCCTGGAAGTCTGGAAAAAAGAATGGAACCTGACGCCTCCGAGGAGGGGGCGCCCAGGGAAGGAGGGAGATCCGGGTTGACCTGGTGACCGGACGGGAAAGAGGCCACCGGGCGTCCCCCCCCCTTAAAACCTAGGGGTTGACCTGGTGGCCGGAAAGCGAACCGGCCAGCAGGTGAACCCTTTCGATTCCACGGGTTGACCTGGTGGCCGGAAAGCGAACCGGCCAGCAGGTGAACCCGTTCGATTCCACGGGTTGACCTGGTGCCCGGGAGGGGACTCTGAAAATTTTTCAGCCCTTTCGACTCGGGGTTGACCTGGTGGCCGAGAGGGGACTCGCACGGCAGGCAAGCCGCCCTGGGCTGACCCTCCCCGGCCGCAGCGAGGGACTGCCTCCCGGCCGACAGGATCGGGCCCCTGGAAGTCTGGGGGGGGGGGAAATCGCCCCACGCCTCCGAGGAGGGCTGCCCGGGCGGGCCTGGCCCCGGAGCTCGAAAAAAAAAAAAGGATCGGGCCCACTAGAGACATGGACCAGGCCGCCCTGGGCTCACCCTCCCCGGCCGCAGCGAGGGACTGCCTCCCGGCCGACTGGATCGGGCCCCTGGAAGTCTGGAAAAAAGACTGGAACCTGACGCCTCCGAGGAGGGGGCGCCCAGGGAAGGAGGGAGATCCGGGTTGACCTGGTGACCGGACGGGAAAGAGGCCACCGGGCGTCCCCCCCCTTAAAACCTAGGGGTTGACCTGGTGGCCGGAAAGCGAACCGGCCAGCAGGTGAACCCTTTCGATTCCACGGGTTGACCTGGTGCCCGGGAAGCGAACCGGCCAGCAGGTGAACCCGTTCGATTCCACGGGTTGACCTGGTGCCCGGGAGGGGACTCTGAAAATTTTTCAGCCCTTTCGACTCGGGGTTGACCTGGTGGCCGAGAGGGGACTCGCACGGCAGGCAAGCCGCCCTGGGCTCACCCTCCCCGGCCGCAGCGAGGGACTGCCACCCGGCCGACTGGATCGGGCCCCTGGAAGTCTGGAAAAAAGAATGGAACCTGACGCCTCCGAGGAGGGGGCGCCCAGGGAAGGAGGGAGATCCGGGTTGACCTGGTGACCGGACGGGAAAGAGGCCACCGGGCGTCCCCCCCCCTTAAAACCTAGGGGTTGACCTGGTGGCCGGAAAGCGAACCGGCCAGCAGGTGAACCCTTTCGATTCCACGGGTTGACCTGGTGGCCGGAAAGCGAACCGGCCAGCAGGTGAACCCGTTCGATTCCACGGGTTGACCTGGTGCCCGGGAGGGGACTCTGAAAATTTTTCAGCCCTTTCGACTCGGGGTTGACCTGGTGGCCGAGAGGGGACTCGCACGGCAGGCAAGCCGCCCTGGGCTGACCCTCCCCGGCCGCAGCGAGGGACTGCCTCCCGGCCGACAGGATCGGGCCCCTGGAAGTCTGGGGGCGGGGGGAAATCGCCCCACGCCTCCGAGGAGGGCTGCCCGGGCGGGCCTGGCCCCGGAGCTCGAAAAAAAAAAAAAGGATCGGGCCCACTAGAGACATGGACCAGGCCGCCCTGGGCTCACCCTCCCCGGCCGCAGCGAGGGACTGCCTCCCGGCCGACTGGATCGGGCCCCTGGAAGTCTGGAAAAAAGACTGGAACCTGACGCCTCCGAGGAGGGGGCGCCCAGGGAAGGAGGGAGATCCGGGTTGACCTGGTGACCGGACGGGAAAGAGGCCACCGGGCGTCCCCCCCCTTAAAACCTAGGGGTTGACCTGGTGGCCGGAAAGCGAACCGGCCAGCAGGTGAACCCTTTCGATTCCACGGGTTGACCTGGTGCCCGGGAAGCGAACCGGCCAGCAGGTGAACCCGTTCGATTCCACGGGTTGACCTGGTGCCCGGGAGGGGACTCTGAAAATTTTTCAGCCCTTTCGACTCGGGGTTGACCTGGTGGCCGAGAGGGGACTCGCACGGCAGGCAAGCCGCCCTGGGCTCACCCTCCCCGGCCGCAGCGAGGGACTGCCACCCGGCCGACTGGATCGGGCCCCTGGAAGTCTGGAAAAAAGAATGGAACCTGACGCCTCCGAGGAGGGGGCGCCCAGGGAAGGAGGGAGATCCGGGTTGACCTGGTGACCGGACGGGAAAGAGGCCACCGGGCGTCCCCCCCCCTTAAAACCTAGGGGTTGACCTGGTGGCCGGAAAGCGAACCGGCCAGCAGGTGAACCCTTTCGATTCCACGGGTTGACCTGGTGGCCGGAAAGCGAACCGGCCAGCAGGTGAACCCGTTCGATTCCACGGGTTGACCTGGTGCCCGGGAGGGGACTCAGAAAATTTTTCAGCCCTTTCGACTCGGGGTTGACCTGGTGGCCGAGAGGGGACTCGCACGGCAGGCAAGCCGCCCTGGGCTGACCCTCCCCGGCCGCAGCGAGGGACTGCCTCCCGGCCGACAGGATCGGGCCCCTGGAAGTCTGGGGGCGGGGGGAAATCGCCCCACGCCTCCGAGGAGGGCTGCCCGGGCGGGCCTGGCCCCGGAGCTCGAAAAAAAAAAAAAGGATCGGGCCCACTAGAGACATGGACCAGGCCGCCCTGGGCTCACCCTCCCCGGCCGCAGCGAGGGACTGCCTCCCGGCCGACTGGATCGGGCCCCTGGAAGTCTGGGGGGGGGGGGGGGAATGGAACCTGACGCCTCCGAGGAGGGGACGCCCAGGGAAGGAGGGAGATCCGGGTTGACCTGGTGACCGGACGGGAAAGAGGCCACCGGGCGTGCCCCCGTTAAAACCCCTAGGGGTTGACCTGGTGGCCGGAAAGCAAACCGGCCAGCAGGTGAACCCTTTCGATTCCACGGGTTGACCTGGTGCCCGGGAAGCGAACCGGCCAGCAGGTGAACCCGTCCGATTCCACGGGTTGACCTGGTGCCCGGGAGGGGACTCTGAAAATTTTTCAGCCCTTTCGACTCGGGGTTGACCTGGTGGCCGAGAGGGGCCTCGCACGGCAGGCAAGCCGCCCTGGGCTCACCCTCCCCGGCCGCAGCGAGGGACTGCCCCTCCCCACCCCCCGGCTGACAGGATCGGGCGCACTGGAAGTCCGGGACAGTATTTTCCCCGACGCCGGGGAGGGCGGGCGGAGGGGCTCTGGCGGCCAGCCCGGGCCCCGGAGCTCGAAAAGGAAAAAAGGACCGGGCCCGCGAGAGACGGGGGCCCTGCCGCAGGGGGGGGGGCAGTCCGACCGGGGCTCACCGTGCGGCAGGCCCGGGCGTCGGCAGGGGAAAGCGGGCGAGGAGGCGCGGGGCCGGGTGCCTACGGCCATACCGGACCGAACGCCCCCGATCCCGTCCGATCTCGGAAGGTAAACCGTCCCGGGCCTGGCTAGTACTTGGATGGGTGACCGCCTGGGAATCCCAGGTGCCGTAGGCAGCTTTTCCCGGTCCGAGTCAGCTCTCTCTCCTTTTCTGGGGGGGAAGGAGAGGGGGGGACGGGCCGGAAAGCCCCTCGTCGCTCCTGCCGAGTCGGAGGTCGCGGCCGCAGGTCACGGGTCTGGGCGCCTGGGGTCCGGCTCCCCACCCACCCGGCTTCCTCCGCGGAGGACCCCCCCCGGGGCCACCGAAGCCGCTGGGGGAGACCCCGGGCATGGGGCGGACTGGCCCGGACCCTCCCGGCCGCCGGCCCGCAGGTCCGCCCCGAATCCCCCCCCGCGGCCACCCAGGCCAGGCCTGGCCAGGCGGGACGGACGGCGGGTGTCCAGCGCCCAGCGGCTTCCTCCAGCGGGGACCCACGGACCCCAAAGCCGCAGGGGGAGGCCCCGGGCCCGGGACGGACTCGCTCGGACCCCCTGCGCCCGGCCGCCGGCCCGCGGGACCGCCCCGAATCCCCCCGCGGCCACCCAGGCCAGGCCTGGCCAGGCGGGACGGACGGCGGGTGTCCAGCGCCCAGCGGCTTCCTCCAGCGGGGACCCACGGACCCCAAAGCCGCAGGGGGAGGCCCCGGGCCCGGGCCCGACTCGCTCGGCCCCCCCGCCTCCCCTGCGCCCGGCCCCCGGCCCGCGGGACCGCCCCGAATCCCCCCGCGGCCACCCAGGCCAGGCCTGGCCAGGCGGGACGGACGGCGGGTGTCCAGCGCCCAGCGGCTTCCTCCAGCGGGGACCCACGGACCCCAAAGCCGCAGGGGGAGGCCCCGGGCCCGGGCCCGACTCGCTCGGCCCCCCCGCCTCCCCTGCGCCCGGCCCCCGGCCCGCGGGACCGCCCCGAATCCCCCCGCGGCCACCCAGGCCAGGCCTGGCCTGGCGGGACGGACGGCGGGTGTCCAGCTCCCAGTGGCTTCCTCCAGCGGGGACCCACGGACCCCAAAGCCGCAGGGGGAGGCCCCGGGCCCGGGACGGACTCGCTCGGCCCCCCCGCCTCCCCTGCGCCCGGCCCCCGGCCCGCGGGACCGCCCCGAATCCCCCCGCGGCCATCCAGGCCAGGCCTGGCCTGGCGGGCCGGTGTGCGGCTCCCCCGGGCTTCCTCCCCCGACGACCCGCGCCCCCCTGAGCCGCAGGCGGAGACCCCGGCCCCGGGGCGGACCGGCCCGGGCTCGCTCGAGCCCCCTGCGCCCGGCCCGCAGGACCGCCCCCCCGAATCCCCCGGGAGAGGCCCGGCCTGCACGCCACTGACGACCCGCGGCCCCCAAAGTCGCAGGAGGCGCCCCCCCCCGGTTAGCCCCGTCTCGCTCCGCGCCCCCCGCCCCTCGCTGCCGGGACCGGGCGCCGCCCCAGAGTCAGCCGCAGCCGGCCGGCCTGAGAGCTGCCCTCCTGTGGACGACGGTGAGTTTACCTTGATACTAACCGGCCGTCAGCCAGGTCAACCCCATTGCTAGACTGGGGTGGACCTGGTGGCCGAGTGGGGACTTGGAACATTTGACAGCTGCTTCCCGGGGCTTGACCGGTTGTCCTGAACGCCCCCCACCCCCAGCCCCAGCCCCCGGCTCCTGCTCCCCTCTCCCCAGCCTCGGTGCTCCGCTCCCTGCCTCGGAGGCTGCCTCTCTGCGGCGCCTGCATCGCCTCCGAGGACGCGCACCCTCCGGAGGCTGGACGTAAACCCACCACTGCCGCTGACCCGGCTCTCCGAGGGACGACTGTGAGGCCTCCCCCCCCCCCCCACCCCCGGACCGCCCTGGGGACGACTGCTAAGCCTCCCCCACCGGACCGCCCGGGGCAAGACTGCTAAGCCTCCCTCCCACACACACACACACACACTGTCGGGGGAGGACTATTAAGCTTTCCCCCTGGAGCGCCCGGGGCGGACGACTGTTAAGCCTGCCCCCGGAGTCCTCGGGGGAGGACTATTAAGCTTTCCCCCCTGGAGCGCCCGGGGGGGGACGACTATTAAGCCTGGCCCCCGGAGTCCTCGGGGGACGACTATTAAGCCTCCCCCGGACTGGCCGGGGGGCGACTATTAAGCCTCCCCCGGACCTGCTCCGTCTCGACTATTAAGCCCCCCTCTGTGGTCCTCAAGACCACTGCCGTGCTGCCCTCGGAGTGGGGTGACACCCGGGCCGGAAAGCAAACCGGCCACCAGGTCAACCCGTCGAATCCAATGGGTTGACCTGGTGGCCGGAAAGCAAACCAGCCGCCAGGTCAACCCGTCGAAACCAATGGGTTGACCTGGTGGCCGGAAAGCAAAACGGCCGCCAGGTCAACCCAGTAGATTCAGCGGGTTGACCTGGTGGCCGAACGGGGACTTTGAAAATTTGACAGCCGCTTCCCGGGGGTTGACCTGTTGTCCCGGTGGGGACTTTGAACATTTGACAGCCGCCTCCCAGGGCTTGACCTATTGTCCCGGTGGGGACTTTGAGAATTTTACAGCCGCTTCCCGGGGCTTGACCTGGTGGCCGAGTGGGGACGTTGAACATTTGACAGCCGCTTCCAGGGGGTTGACCTGTTGTCCTGAACGCCCCCCACCTCCCCCCCGGCTCCTGCTCCCCACTCCCCAGCCTCGGTGCTCCGCTCCCTGCCTCGGAGGCTGCCTCTCTGCGGCGGCTGCATCGCGTCCGAGGACGCTCACCCTCCGGAGGCTGGACGTAAAGCCTGACACCCGCCACCGCCGCCGACACGGCTCTCGGAGGGACGACTCTGAGGCCTCCCCCCACCCCCGGACCGCCCTGGGGACGACTGCTAAGCCTCCCCCCCGCCCACACCCACACCCACACTGTCGGGGGATGACTCTTAAGCCTCTCCCAGACTGCCTGGGGAACGACTATTAAGCCTGCCCCCCGGAGCACTCGGGGGACGACTATTAAGCCTCCCCCGGACTGGCCGGGGGGCGACTATTAAGCCTATCCTCGGGGGAGGACTATTAAGCTTTCCCCCTGGAGCGCCCGGGGGGACGACTATTAAGCCTGGCCCCCGGAGTCCTCGGGGGACGACTATTAAGCCTCCCCCGGACCTGCTCCCTCTCGACTATTAAGCCCCCCCTCTGCGGTCCTCAGCACCACTGCCGCGCTGCCCTGGGAGTGGGGTGACATCCGGTCCGGAAAGCAAACCGGCCACCAGGTCAACCCGTCGAATCCAATGGGTTGACCTGGTGGCCGGAAAGCAAACCGGTCGCCAGGTCAACCCGTCGAATCCAATGGGTTGACCTGGTGGCCGGAAAGCAAACCGGCCGCCAGGTCAACCCAGTAGATTCAGCGGGTTGACCTGGTGGCCGAACGGGGACTTTGAAAATTTGACAGCCGCTTCCCGGGGGTTGACCTGTTGTCCCGGTGGGGACTTTGAACATTTGACAGCCGCCTCCCAGGGCTTGACCTGTTGTCCCGGGGGGGACTTTGAACATTTGACAGCCGCTTCCCGGGGCTTGATCGGTTGTCCTGAACGCCCCCCCCACCCACCCACCCCAGCCCCCGGCTCCTGCTCCCCTCTCCCCAGCCTCGGTGCTCCGCTCCTTGCCTCAGAGGCTGCCTCTCTGCGGCAGCTGCATCCCGTCCGAGGACGCTCACCCTCCGGAGGCTGGACGTAAAGCCTGACACCCGCCACCGCCGCCGACCCGGCTCTCCGAGGGACGACTCTGAGGCCTCCCCCCACCCCCCGGACCGCCCTGATGACGACTGCTAAGCCTCCCCCACCGGACCGCCCGGGGGAAGACTGCGACGCCTCCCGCCAGGCCCCCACCCAGCCTGGGGGAAGACTGCTAAGCCTCCCCCCCCACACACACACACACACTGTCGGGGGATGACGATTAAGCCTCTCCCGGACTGCCCGGGGGACGACTATTAAGCCTCCCCTGGAACCACTATTAAGCCTGCCCCCGGAGTCCTCGGATGACGACTGCTAAGCCTCCCCCACCGGACCGCCCGGGGCAAGACTGCTAAGCCTCCCTCCCACACACACACACACACTCTCGGGGGAGGACTATTAAGCTTTCCCCCTGGAGCGCCCGGGGCGGATGACTGTTAAGCCTGCCCCCGGAGTCCTCGGGGGACGACTATTAAGCCTGGCCCCCGGAGTACCCGGGGGACGACTATTAAGCCTCCCCCGCACTGGCCGGGGGACGACTATTAAGCCTCCCCCGGACCTGCTCCGTCTCGACTATTAAGCCCCCCTCTGCGGTCCTCAGC